>NC_069658.1:21167500-21435000 GCF_027244095.1 Hemicordylus capensis | reverse complement strand
CTCACACTTCTAGTCTCCCATTCATATGCAGCGAGGGCAGACCCTGCTTAGCTAAGGGGACAAGTCATGCTTGCTACCACAAGACCAGTTCTCCTCTGGAGTTGGTGGTGGACAGGGGAATTCCAGGATGAATCTCCCAACTGCTGCTGGTGTGGAGCTCAGGACAGTGCAGGACTTGGTGTGATGGGTACAATCTGCACCCCACCAAGAACAGCAGGGGGAGGGGGGATGGACCTGCTGCATAATTTGACTGAAAATATCCTTTTTACATTCTAAGCATTTTTCTCTGCAAATTGGTAATGTTCTTGAAAGCTTAATCTGAATTTTTTTCAATTCAGGATCAAAAGGTCCACTGAGCTTGTGCATGGTAACTCTTCATAACGTGATATTGAATTGGCAGATATCATGGAAGTTTCCATGTTTTGAGACATGCATCCAGCTGCACATGAGAGTGAAAAACAGTGACCTGAATGCATGCACCAGATGTATGGGTTCTATGTGCAAATCAAAGCTCTCCTTCACCAAAATTGCTGGATTTGGACAATGAAATATTCTGATTGCTAAACTCGCCTTCTCCTCCTCTGAAGACTGTTTCTTTTTCCTGTTTTTGTAGAGAGTAGCTGGTTTACTCTCTAGTATGCTCTATTTTTTGTCTTATCCATTGCAACAGAGAAATCAAAATATACATTTGCTAGGCACATGCATTCCTCCCATACTGCTATAGTCGGGTGGGATTAATAATTTATTACATTAAAATTTGGGCCTTCTTCCAAAGAGCTCAGGGTGGCAAATGCGATTCCCCCTCCCCATCCTCAAAATATCCCTGTCAGATAGGCTACCTTGAAATATAGTGACCACCCCAAGGAGTGGAATTTGAACCTCGGTCTCCCCAGCCTTATTTTAACAACAGCATCATTTATTTGTTTAATTTATTTAACATATTTATATACCACCCGAAACTCAAATCTCTGGGTGGTTAACTATAAAAAAAATAAATTAAAACAAAATTAAATCATGAAAACAATTAAAAATTTAAGAACATATTTATTTATTTAACGTATTTAAATAAATATGTTATTTATTTAGCAATTATTTTCCTTCACTTATGACAGTACCCCACAGCTGACTTGAAAATATTCAATTCTGAAAGTCTAATTAACTGAAGGGATTTTTGTCTTCCTGGAGTTTTGAAATCTCTTTTCTGGAGTGGATGCAACTAGGCTTTGTAACAGGTTGTACGAAAATTGCCCCTCCTCCCCATGTGTCAGGCATGATGGGTGGGAGTTGGGTGAAGCCAAGGGCACTTACCACCAGGGCCGAACGGGCACGGCTGAAAGCATGTGGGTATCGTCGGTCGGCCCCTTCTGGTGATGGCAGTGAGGCAATGGCCCCAGGGGCCCAAACAGCCTGGAGACCCGGAACCACAAGCGTCTTGGGGACTCTCACGAGAATGGCATGAAGTCCCATGAGACTTCAGTGCAAGATTTCAGGCTGATCCTGAATCTCGTGAGACTTGCTAAGTATGTGAAGGACTATTTAAACGTAACACAGCTGATGATGAGGGGGTGCAGGCCGAATAGGGCACAGAGTGAACAAACCCGAGGTTCCAAGTGGCAACAGGCTGAAGAAAGGGGTGGAGGTGGCGGAACCTCGCCTCTCTAGCCAAAACTCTGAGGCCAACCCCATCCTTTGGACCAGGCCTGCTCAACTGCAGCCCTCCTGCAGATGTTGGCCTACATCTCCCATAATCCCTGGCTACTGGCCACTGTGGCTGGGGACTGTGGGAGTTGTAGTCCAAAAACAGCTGGGGGGGCCCTAAGTTGAGCAGGCTTGCTTTGGCCCGAAGTGCCCCATGAAAAACCCCAGGCCACACAGGAGGTTCACAATGTACAATGTACTTTTCCTTGCTCAGCAACATGTGTCCTGAGCTGAAGATTCCTAACATCTGTGACTACTGGCCACTGTGGCTGGGTGTTGATGGGAGTTCTAGTTGTGCAGCCCTCATCGAAAGGGTTCTTTGTCAGGCCAAGAATGGATTTTGGACTTCTCAGACCCAAGTGCAACACATTATTGTTTCACTATACATACTCCTACACATTCTTCTGAAAATTCAAGTATAAAAAACTAAACCTTAAAGTTTTCAAGTCCTCTTTCTAATGCCATCAACCCCCTTCATGATGGTGGAGAGGGCGGGGAAAGCAAACAACTCATCTCACTCCATTATAACTACATACTGAGGCTATTCACATGCGCAGAGGAAACTGGACTAAGGGAGCCCAGCCCATTTCCCCCTGCGCATGTGAACCGTCAGGAGCCGTGCAGCTCCCAGCAGTTAGCCCACTTAATTGCTCCCCCTTAAATGAGGTTAGCAGAACGAGCACTCCGCTAACCCCATTTAGTTGATCGTGAGTCACCATGGCACGGCTCTGCGCTGCGGTGACTCACAAGTAGACCCCCAACCAGGAGGCAACAGCAAGCCTCCCGGCCTCAGGGGCCTCCCCAGAATGCCCTACACACTCGCACAGGGCATCCTGGGACTTCTGGGGGCCGAGTGGCCCCCAATCCCTGCCACCCCTACCAGCTCCATGACAGAGCAGGTAGTCATGTGGGCGGCCGATCCAGCCGCCCAGGGTTAGTCTGACGATCGTCTTTCCCCAATCGTGCGTAGAGCCTCATTGGCTGCAAATATATTGCCATCTTGTTTGGCAGTGAGTTTAAAAACATAAACGTCAACTCCTTTGGGATTTGCATAAACACACATAAAAGGTAATCCAATTATGCTTACTCAGCAATACAAGTTTATTGGAGCAGAAAAGGGACGCATTTCATATGAGAGGCGTTGAGACCTATAATGGAGATTCTGTCTGGGCAGGGAAATCAACAGCTACCTGCACTAGCTACCTCCCTTACTTTCAAGGGCCTGATTCAGTGTGCTAGCTGAAGAAATTGTAAAAGAGTTCTTAGACACGTATACTCACCAGCCCATGGACAAATGTTTAGAGTGAAGAATGGATTCCAAAAGCAGTGGGATGCAGGTAATTAAACCACGACTCCTGGATTGCCTTTTCAAAGTTGTACCAAGAGGGCAGAGAGAACAGCAACATGCACGTATAACTTATAATTCACCGCTGCTCAGCTATGCAGGAAAGGAACCTTCTTGCAAATCCTAGCCCTCCCATTATCTTAAACATTTATCAGCGTTTCATCATGGGTGGGAGGAGATTCGCTCTCCTTGTTGACTCAGGGTGAATGATTTGCGTGTGTAATCTTAAGGTTTCTAATGTGCATTGGTCTGCAGGCATTAAAAGGCAATAAAAACCAAAGCTCTTTTTTTTTTTTTTTGCAAAAGTTTCAGCTGCAGAATGGCATCATTAAAGCTCAATGGCCATGCAAAAGCATGAAGTGTTGAAATGCTTCGAGTTCCCCATTTGATAGTTCAGATTCAGAAGTTAAACTATTCTTTAAATATTAAGGCTGTAACATTTATTGTTAACAGTTGGATTAACCTACTACAATATGTTGAAAAGCTGCCCTCAACCAATTAGTTAGTCAAATTAAAATTAAACTATTTTTAAATACAAATACTTATAAAAACTGCAGATGGAAGGCATCTTAAGGGAGTCATGCCCTCATGTGGAAGTAAGAAGGGAAAGCAGAAGAAGGGCTCCACCTTCCCTGAGGGCTGCATGGTCCTCAGGGACATATTCCTGGCAGAGAAAAAGGCTTTGGGAGGGAAGGGCAAGAAGCGAAAATCACTCCCCACTTCCCTTCCACTGCACTTCAGAGCAAGGCTTCAACGCAGCTAGGCTCCAACTACTCCGCGTGGGCAGAGCCCTGCTTCTGCCCTTGTAGTACTGCAGAAGACTACGTATGCTGTTTTCTGTGCCAATGTAATATGACCCATCAACCAAAACTCATGATGAATCAGCTAAGGTTTCTTTACATAGCTGCTTGTTGGGCTGCGTTTAAAGCAGCCTCACCTCAAGTCCTCCCGCTTAAAACTTGCACATGGATCAGGCTGCACATCTAGTGCACAAATAATTAACTTCAAGGACAAGGTTGTGAGAACAAGGGGAAGGAAAGCCATATGTCTGAAAACAATGCCTTCTGAGTTACGTTGTTTTAATAAGCCCCATAAAAACCACAGTAAACAGTCATTCTGTTCTCCCTGTCAACATTAATAGTGTCAACTTAACTGTTTTGAAAATTACTACTTGTTTAAATAAGAAGGGCACCAAGGACAACATTTGGAGAAGAAGAAAAAGACAGAGAAAACCAGTTCTTCCCTGATGCTAATGGGCACACAACCTTCAAAGATCTGGCCTGGTCAGGTTCATTGTATGGTTCACAAAGCCTCCCTGCACAAGCTAACCATGACCATTTTGTACCAAAAACATTGAAAAAAGCAAGATGATGAGGGTGCCATTGTACTCCAGGTCTAGCCAGTTTATTAAGGCATGATTTCATGGGCAGCAAATCTGAAACTCTTCTAAATGGATGGGGGCAAACAAGCTGAAACTTAAACCAGAAGACAGAAGTTGTCTGGGTTGATAAAACTGATCTGAATAGAGAGGTAAATCTGGTCTTGGACGGGGTCACATTCCCCTCGAAAGACAAAGTCCGCAGTTTGGGACCCGTGCTTTTGGACCCAACACTATCCTTGGAGGCACAGGTAGCGGCGGTGTACAGAAGTACTTTTTACCAACATTCAGATTGGACTACTGCAATGCCCACCCCACCATAACCTGCCTACCACCGGTATCCAGTGGCAATTCAGACAGACTCTAAATTTGGAGTTTCCACAGAACCATCATGACCAACAGTCATTATAACTAGACCTATCTTCCATGAGTGTATCCAATCCAATTTTTTATTAAACTACGCACAACCCTACAAACATTACAAAAGTGACAATGAACTCATAGTCAAACACGGTCACTAAAATTTGTATTCCTGGAAGATATGTTTAAAACCCTACTTTGTACTAATTTATATTTGTTACAATCCTTTCATTGTCATGTTTACAATAACTAGAGGAGAGGAGAGCAATAACAGTAACAATAACAATAACTAGCAGAGAGGAGAGCTGGTCTTGTGGTAGCAGACATTACTTGTTCCCTTAGCTAGGCAGGGTCTGCCCTGGTTGCATATGAATGGGAGACTAGAAGTGTGAGCACAGTAAGATATTCCCCTTAGGGGATGGAGCCACTCTGGGAAAAGCAGAAGGTTCCAAGTTCCCTCCCTGGCATCTCCAAGATAGGGCTGAGAGAGATTCCTGCCTGCAACCTTGGAGAAGCCGCTGCCAGTCTGTGTAGACAATACTGAACTAGATGGACTGGCGGTCTGACTCCGTATAGGGCAGCTTCCTATGTTCCTATGTAACTAAACTTGGTCAAAAGTGCAGGAACACTAGGTGCCCTTCAGAGGAAGAGTGGGCAAGCAGGCCTAGAGACTGGCTTGGAAGGGGCCTCTTTGCAGGTGACTGTAGCAGCTGCTGGAGATGCTGCAGTCATCTGGAGGCTCTGCACCTCATGGAGTCCTCTTCAATGTGAATTGCTGATACATCTACAGCAAGGTTACATAACTTTGGCCTGCCAGCTATTGTTGGACTGCTCTCCCACCATCCCTAGTCAGAGTAGTCAATAGTCAGGAACGATGGGAGCTGTAGTCCAACATCTGCAGGAGGGCTGAAGTAGTGTAGCCCTGTGGTCAAGATCCAGTAGTCGCCAGGCCAAATCTGGCCCTCTAAGGCAGGGGCAGGCAACATGCAGTTCTCCAGATATTGATGAACTACAATTCCCATCACAACCAGCCACAATTTATTCTAATAATCCCACAACATCTGGAAAGCCACAAGTTCCTTACCCCTGCTGTAAGGAATATTCCCTGGTTTAGCAGCTGCCAACCAGGATACAAGAACATTATTATGAAAGGCAAGCGGCATCTGTGACTAATGAACTAGCCATCATCCAGTTTGGAGGGGATTAGGTAAGTCCCTGGATCATCATGCACCATCCATTCCTCTGTGTGGTCCTGCAGTAAATAAAGCTAAGTTACTGACCAGGAGTCAAGAGCTTGGCTCCAAATTCACCTGAAGGTACAGAGTACTTAGCCCTGGCTTGAATGGAACACTCCAGTCAATAAGCGTAGAAGCTACGCTTCTGGATATATATCTTGAGGCATGGTCTGGATGAGAGCCTGGATGAGGGGATGGAAACCCCATGTAGGCTGACTGGTGTTCCATGGTGGAAGAAAGGCGAGACATAATGCATACTTAATTTTGATATCTTAAAGAAGTCTGCGGTTCTACTAGAATGGTATCTTGCTGACACTCACGTCACACCCCTACAACGAAAAGTATTTGTTTAAAAGATCTGCAGCTGTGTCATTTAATGCAACCTCCTGTTTCTTTCAGGTAACAGGTACACATTCTGATGAGCTCTACAAATATCTCAATTCTTTTGTGAGTAAAATGATACCTCAGTGTTACATGTCATGTTGGGTTTCTGGGCAGGAATAGAGAAACTAGTTCCCTATCACATTATTTACTCTCTCTTTTAAAAATGGTTTATGTATGAAAGATGCCAGATTTTCTTCTTCATGTGAAATATTTATTTATTTTAAACCAGTGCATTAGCTTCATTTTCTTTTAGTTTTCTACTCACAGGGAAACAACCTTTAAAAAAACCCAATTTGTATTACATGATTTATAACTGGTCCATTTCCTTGATGAACATCTCCAAGGCGTAGTAGTTTTATAGTATTACTAGTATTTTTAAGCCCATTATAATAACAGGCGCTAGCTCCCCCCCCCTTTAAGCGTTCTTCCTTTCTATTGCCCTATTTTTTTTGTCCCTGTCTCTTCCTTTCTCTCCTTTCCTTCCTTTTCTTGTTCTCCTTTTCCTTCTATCTTTTTATTTGTTTGTTTGTTTTTTATATGTTTTATTTTCTTTGTTATCTTTTTCTCTCTTCTTTCTATAAGGGGTGTGTTCTTTGTGGGGGGTTGTGTGTGTGTGTGTGTGTGTTTTCCTTTTTCTCTTTTTCTATCTTTTGTTTTTTTCCCTTTGTTCTTCACTTTTATCTCTCTTATTTTCCCTTCCTCTCTCTTTATTTTGTTTTTTTCTTTCCCATCTCTCTCTTCTCTTTTTCCTTCTTTATTTCTTTTCTTTTCTCTATTGTTCTGTCTCCCTCCCTCATTCCTTGTTTTGTCTTTTGCTGTCTGTCTATTTCTCTCTCTCTCTCTCTCTCTCTCTCTCTCTCTCTCTCTCTCTCTCTCTCCTTCTCTCTGTCTTTGTTTTGCACACCCATTGGGGAAAATGAGAGTACCATCACAATTAGAATTATGTTTTGCTTAGTGGCCCCAGAGTGGTTGCACTTTGGAGTGGCTTGCAAGCAGTACATGCACATCTCAGAGCTATGGATCTCTGCACAGTATGCAAAGTAGTATTGGAAAGTTCTATAATTTTGAACAATTACAGTCATCTTCACAAATAGTAAATAATTAAGCAGAGCATTAATATAATATATATGGAATATAATGTATTCCACATGCCATTAGAGTAGATAACCTTGCTATTTCTTCCTCAGCACACTTGAGACAGAGAGGGACAAACAGAAATGATTAAACAAAAGTAAATGGATCCTTACATTGGGGTGCTACAGAAATCAAGTAGTCAATGTAGTCATTATCACAGGAAAAGATTCAAGCAGTGTTTAATTTCTAAAATGAGACACACAAACTTGTTTGCAAGCTCTGTCCCCCAACCCCAGATCCAATATCCTGTCTTTCCAAGCTTGAGGCCAACTTCACACTGAGCCTTAAAGGTCTAAGTTTTTTTTAAAAAATGTTGGCAACCATAATGGTACACACCTTTTTGGAAAAGAGCCTGGTTTTAGGGAAATGAGATAGCTAGCAATAGTGCGAGCAGCAATACATTTCTTGTTCTGCCTGTGGAGAAGTGCGCTCTACTAACCCCGAGGGTTTAAATAAATAAATAATCCCAAAGTAGGAAGGGGGCGCTTAAAGCCTGCGGAAGGAATGTGTCCCTTACACAAAGGAAATCGCAATACAGTTAAAAACCCAGGTGTCCGTCTATTTCCCGGTGCTTTCTGAGGTAAAAACTAAAGGTAGCTCGTGCAAGGAAAGGCTCGCCCGGGCAGCTGTGACAGCGTTCAAGAGCATTTCTTTGCCACAGATGAACTTGCGGTTTGCGTCCTGCGCTCCCGTTTTCTCTTTGGGGGATTGGTGGAGTCGCCAAAGCAGCAAGTCCCGGGACATCAGCCAAGGGGGCTGTTTAGCTCGTGCTGAAATATTCATTACTTGGTAATGAGATCCTCGATGCTGCTGCTGCTGTTTCCTCCTCTGGCACGCGCCAAGCGACCAGCCGCCGCATTACATACTTGTTCCGTCTCCCTCCAACAGGCGCGGGAGCGCGCGCTTTAGGAGCCCCCCTCCCCGCACACCTTGAGAGAGCTGCCACGCCCCCTTCCCCACGCGGCCGTCGCTCAGGAGGGGAGGCGCCCAAAGTTGTCTGGCTTCTGAAGAGGAGCCATCAGGACTCCTCCGGGGCGCACGGGGTTGGGAAGGCAACACTCTGCTTTGGGCTCCTCAGGCGAGGAGGCACCAAGGAGGGCGGGTGGATTATTGACGGCGGGCCATGGCAGCATCGGCGCAGGGGTGGCGAATGAGGGACAGGAGAAGGTGAAGGAGCTACGCTTTCAGTCCCCGAGACTTTGAGACTCTTTCTGACTCTCGATGCCGTTTCTGGCCAAGCACTCCCTTTCCAAGATTCTTCCTTTGTTAGCTCCGTGGCCGCCCTTGTCAGCTCCCTCCCCGTGGCCGCCCTTGTCAGCTCCGCGGCGTGGCAAGGAACTGCGGCCTGCGGGTGGTCTGCAGCCTCCGCCGCCTCTGCCTCCCAGCGGCTGCCGCAGCCGCATCTGTCCTCCCTGTGGCCGCCTTTGTTAACCCCGCGGCCGGGAAGAGTCACAAACATGGCCGCCTGGTGCCTGTCTCCGTTTCTGCCTTGGCCGTTCTGCGCATGCGCTCTGCGCATGCCCAGAACAGCCAAGGGAGGCACGAACACACGCCTTAGTGTCCACGGACAGACACCAAGGCTTTTATTAGAGAGGATAATATAATATAGTCTTATAGTATTAGAGTAGCAATTTTAATGTAGTATAGTTTTATGGTTCCACAACTTGCTTTTATTATTTTAAATCATGCCTTACTGTTCTGTCTTATGCTGGTCTTGGACTACAATAAAGATGATTGATTGATTGACTGATTGACTTACTGGTTTACTTAAGGTTTTTCTCCACCTACCCTACTCCCCAATATGCCATTTACAAGAAACTGAGATGGACTGAAATCTGCAGCTCTGATACACAGGCAAACTTACTAATATTATGGATATATATACCAGTTTTCAACAAAAGCAAAACAGTTTATATAGAGAAATAAGAATAAATAAATAAAGATGGCTCCCTGTCCCCAAAGGGCTCACAATCTTTAAAAAAGCATAAGATAGACACCAGCAACAGCCACTGGAGTGATCAGGGGCGTATCTAGTGTGGGGCAGGCAGGGCACATGCCCCGGAAGCCACTTGAAGGGGGGTGCCATTTTTTATAATTAAAAAATTTAAAAAAATGGCTACCAAAAACAAGATGGCCACCACACATGCTTAAATGGCCTCTCTGAGGCCCTAGGCCATGCCAGGCTTTGCAGAGGCCATTTGAGCATGTGCGGTGGCCATTTTGTTTTCAGTGGCCATTTTTTTTTAAAAAAAAAAATTTTAATGGCCACTGCATATGCTCAAATGGTCCCTGCAAGGCCCTAGGCCTTGCCAGGCCTCACAGAGGCCATTTGAGTATGCGTGGCAGCCTCCAAAATGGCCACCATGCCGATCTTTGCAGGCCCAAACAGGCCCGAAAATCAGCCTGGGATGGGCTGCAGCAGTGAATTAAGAGGCCAGCGGGGGGAGGGGGAACCTTTGCAGACCCTCCCCCAGCCTTTAGGAAGCCCCCCAAAGGGGCTACAGGTAAAAACCTTTTTTAAAAAAATGATATAATATAAGTCACTGTACACATATTTAATTTGTCACTATGTACAGAGAATCAGGGCTTGTGAATACTGAGCTGAAGCTTATGAGCTAGGATTGTATTCATTTGCTCTTACTTTGTTTCTTGTGATAAGTGAGTTAAATATGATGTCTTAATAATATGGCTATTAATGGTGAGTTTGTCTTTGAATCAGTGTGAAGTCCTTAGTATTAAGGCCACTGGGAGTTTCTTGCTCTCTTTCTCTCATTTTAACTGTCTTTCTAAAATACTAGAATATATTCCAAGCAGTGACACGGTTTACTCTGCATATCCTTTAATTATTTTCAGAGTATCTGGGAAAAGCCAAATTCTCCATTTATTTTTAAAACTCATGTAATAGTGATGCTACAATGCATAGTAGAGAATTAGACAGGCACTTCTGTTGAGTTTTCAAAGTACACCTCCACATAGTATTTGGGTATTTCATGAGCCCCAACATACTGAAATTTGTAGTTTTCCAGCATTTTTTGGTCTGGCTACGTCCACTGCTAAATAGTTTTTGAAATATTAAAAGATTAACAAGCTTGACTTGTATTTTTGAGCTGATATGATGGTAAAATTATCTGAAAGATGGGTGTCAGATGTTTGGACAGGGGGTGCAATTTCAGTGCTTGCCCTAGGCGCTATTTTCCCTAGATACGCTTCTGGGAGGGATGCTGTGCTGGGGTTGGATAGGGCCAGTTGCTCTCCCCCTGCTCGTTGAACAGAATCACCACTTTTAAAAAGTGCCTGATCGAATTCCACAAAACCTTTCCAATTGAGTAATTTATGCAGTTTGTTCCTTATCTGATTAACAAACCTTGCTTCACTTAAAGCCCAAGAATTTTTAAAATGAGTCTTAAGCAGCTGACTATAAAGCTGCAGTGCAAACCACCTTGAGGGCCATTTGTTTTTACCATTAATATCAAAAATTACACAGCTCTGTAGTTGCCCCAGAGCTGTGGAACACACTTCCTGCTGAGATTAGAGGTGGTCCATCCCTGTTGGCTTTTAGGAAATAACTAAAGACAAATCTCTTCAGCTAAGCTTTTTAGCTATTTGGTAATTTTAGAAGTATTTTAATTTGATCTTTTTATATGTTTTAACTGTTAAAATGTCCTGGTTTGTTTTATTCCGTAGTGGGTGGTATGCAAATATGTTAAATTAAATTAAATGCATGCATACATATTATTGACTAGATTTCTGCTAGAAAAGGACCCATACAAAACACAAACTTTAATACACACACAGATTTCAAAAGCAAGAGTGCCACATATGACCGCCTCCAAATACTAAAGAATCACATATAACAGAATAAAGATATTAAAAGCATTTTTAAAACTATGCAGCAGGTAGAGGAACAAAAAGCAGTTCTTGACCAGCTGACAGAAACTGGACAAAAATGAGATCGATTCATTCTGGGAAGAGCATCCCAAAACTGGCACTACCACACAGAAGGTCATGCTCTGGTAACTATAGCATGACCTAACAAATCCCAAGAAGTCATGTTTCTATCCATATCTCTATCTAAGCCTTAGAATGTATGTGGCACATCTTGCGAGATTTCCTGGCAGGGCAGAACAGAGCACAGCACAGCAGGGGGAGCCTCTCTTGCCCGCCCGCCTGCCCCGCAATCTGCCTCCTCCTGCCTCAGTCAGCGCCGACCCTCACTCGCCCTGCAGGCTGCCCATGGAGGCAGAGCCCCTTCCTGCCTAGGCCTGCTAGGAGAAGGGTTGGGCGATGCGACAGAGGCTGGTGGTTGGCCGCCACCACAATGCCTCAGCTTCCGCCCTCAGCTCTGAGCGCCACCACCGCTCACAGGCCTAGGCAGGAAGGGGTGCTGCCTCCACGCACAGAGAGAAGCCAGCGAGGCAGCGCCAGCAAGATACGCCATGAGTGACTGGGAGGTGGGATGGCCCCCAGATGGGCATCGGGTCCTTGGCACCCCCGGAGCATCAATCGCCGGCGCAGGACTCCTCTCACCCAAGACTCCCCACAACCACTCTGGAGGGTTGGAGGCCCACCTGGGCTGGTGGAGAGAGGAAGCAGGAGAGGCCCGCCACCACCGTGGTCAGCTCTGGAGTGGGCATGCTGCTGGCCCTCCTAGCCAAACCGTCCGTCAGATCGGCCTGAAGGAAGGGTGGTGTGGTGGGGTTGGGCAGCCAGATCTGCTGAGCCACAACTGGGAGACACCTCCTCCTCCTCCTGCCCTACTCAGGAGCCTTAAATGACACACCCCATGTGACGGAGCTGCTTAGGGATTTGGGGGTGTTTCTTGACATGTGTTGCATCGGGAGGAGCTGGAAGGTCCAGGGTGGGATGTGTGATGGGAAAGAAAAAAAGGATAGAAAAAGAGAAAGGAGGAGAGAGAAAGAAAGAAAGAAAGAAAGAAAGAAAGAAAGAAAGAAAGAAAGAAAGAAAGAAAGAAAGAAAGAAAGGGAGGGAAAACAAGGGAGGGGGAGAGAAAGCAGAGGCTGCAACAGGAGCAAGGAGAGCAAAAAAGTACTAGGGTGAAAGAGAAGTTCATTTACTCTCCCCCTCCGCAACACCCATTGCTATGTTCAATAATTTTGTCAAGGGTCCATTGTCTGCATCATAAATTTTTAGGCTGGCTCCTAGATCCAAAGAAAATTTATGAGGGCCTGAACTACAGGACAGCACATTCTGCAAAGATGGGGCCCGTGTAAGGATCACCCTACCGATCTTCAAGCACAGAGGTGTACATGTGGGAGATGGTGCCAGTGGTCGCAGATATGCTGAGCCCCATCCATTAACTTTTAATTCAGGATGTGCTTACTGTATATCATACTGGGAGGTACTTGAAAAGGATGCCAAAGAACAGCTCTGGTGCTTGTGTGTTGCTCAGGTGTCACCGAAAACCGTCGGTGAGCAGAAAGATGTGCCGTAAATCTTCTCCAGCAATACCAAAGCAGTGCAAGTCCCGCTATGGCCCCACCAGTCACTCCCAGCAGCACACCTCACAGACTCCATGGTGTTTGTCTGAAGATGAGGACGCCATATCCGTGAATACAGGATAATGGAAACACCTAAAGTCATCATCATGGAAACACCCGCAATCACGGACACAGCGTTGGCCTCTTAAGATGTATCTGTATCTTTAGATGCTGTATCTGTGAGCGGCACACTGCCAGAGTTGAGTGACAGGGTCACGGCTGGACTTTCAGCCCCGCTTTAGATGTTGTACATGACGTGAGTACAGCATATGTTCTATAATGCTTGAACAGGGCTTCTGTGGCTTCTGTGTACAATGTACTCACCTTAAGTGACGCAGCAGGGAAATGCTTGACTAACAAGCAGAAGGTTGCCGCTGGTACTATATTGGGCAGCAGCGATATAGGAAGATGCTGAAAAGCATCATCTCATACTGCACGGGAGAAGGCAATGGTAAACCCCTCCAGTATTCTACAGAAGAAAACCACAGGGCTCTGTGGTCGCCCGGAGTCGAAATCGACTTGATGGCACACTTTAGCTTTTAGTACAATGTACACAGGTACAGTTATTCTCATGTTACACTGAATGCAGGTACAGCAGTACACTTCCTACCTGCATCCTGCATTTGAAGGAGCCTGTTCACCAGGTTCACTTTTAAAATGAATGCACATATATTTGTTCACACAAAAACGTGTTTGTGTGCGCAGAGATCTCAACACAGCTACGGTATAATGGGCACTTTTTCACAACCACGAAGACCCCAGGCAGTGCAGAGGTTCAGGGGTCAGGATGAGTTGTCTCGTCCCCTGGAAATCCTACAATCCGCACCATGAAAGTGTGCGGTGCAATGTGGGGCTCCCCCTGGCAGCGGCCGGAAGCCCCGCAGTGCCTCTGCGCTGGCTGCAAGCAGTCGGCAGTGACACATGAGCAGTTAGACAGGGTTACGGGCACAAGTGAGCCCTTAATCTCCGCTAACTGGTGGGCTTCTTTCGCAGGTTTTCTGCCAAGGCGCTACCAGGAAACACTTGGCTCCTGGCGGTTCTCACAGGCAGCCAAGCCTGGGCATGGCTGCCTTAACCCGGTCTTGGCTGCTAGTGAGAACAGTCTCAATGTCTGAAAAGGGCTAGACTGTATGAGTGGAACAGAACGTGTGAATAGGGCTTGTGTCTTGGTTGTTGTTGGTTTTTTAAAGTCAGAGAACATGTACAATAAGCTATTTAAATAATGCCATGGCTGTACCAATGTGGCTTTTTTAGAGAATAGACCCCCCAAAAAAAGGCCACAAGTTAGGAGCTATATTCTGAGTGGCAAACGTCTGTGCATACCTTATTATTACAATGTGAATAATAATGATTCATGAAGGAAGTTCTCACTTGCCCTTCCGAGAACATTCACCTCCCAGGTTGCAAGACTGGAAACATGGAAACTCAGCTTGCATATTCTATACTTACAGAAGTACACCCAATGGAATAGTAAAAGCAGACCAACAACGCAGAATGCTTATTGAAAACAAAATCTGCCAGAGTCTAAGAGACCACAACGAGCAACTGTGTCTTCTAACCCAACTGAATAAACTGAGTTTCCTCCTCTGAAGAACAGTCTTAACCTGAAACACATCGGGCAACAGCCTTTCATCACAACGGCTGGTTTCCTAGCTCAGTGGTGGTCCCCCAATCTCAATCTTGGGACCCCAGACATTGTTGGACACCTGCCATTATTCCCAGCTACCATGGCCTTTGAACATGGTAGCTGGAGCTGATGGGAGTTGTAGTCAAACATTTTGGGACCCATGTTTGAGAACCCTTGCTGTACATTACAATTAATTGTTATTATTGTTGTTATTTAGCGCTGTCCACCATCTTCTGTTTGGGTGAGCAGATCTTAGAATTCTGACTGCAGCTTGCTGTCAAGCCTGAGGAAGAGGCCAATTCTGAATTCTAAAATGCTCATGTATCATAGACATGAATTGCATGAGCACCATCACATGCAAAATGCAGCACATCTTCCTCTAAAATACTTAGAAGTGGGGCCCAACACTTTCCAATCACTCTTTCTAAGTATTTTACGCACACTGAATTTGACACATGAAATGTCCGCTTATCACTCAGTGCCTTATATATTTTGTGGAGTATATTTTACTCCATACCGGAGTTCTAGCTGCAAAATGACAATCATCCCTTGGAAGGCAAATTAAAAAGAACATCAAATTGCTGTTTCACGACTTGAATTGTTGCATAGGGGGGTTTTTTTTAGTTACCTACCTAGTTATTTTGAGGGTATGACTCATCAAATCTGATGATCTCCAAACCCTCCTCCACAAACCAAACACCTCAGATTCTAAACAAAAAAAAGTTTTATAAGTTTGATTCACTTGATTTGCAAAGTTAATGATAATTTTGATTTAAATTGGAGTATTTTGTCATTAAAATGTTTGGGGGGGGGACTAAAAGAAAAGGTGATATAGGCCATTGATTTAAGGGAAACAGGATTTCAGATCAGAACCTTCTTGATCCATTATTATAACCTAACTCAAGGAGATTATAGAATAACAGGGAGTGACTTGAACTTAAACTTGACTTAGGGAGTCTTATGGCAGTGAAAATTGGATGAGTCGTGTAAGAGAAGGGAGAGACACTGAAAGCCGATCTTGCATTTTAGGCTTTTCCCCAGTCACAGTAGCATAAGTTGTCCTGTCAACGTGTGCTCTTACTCAATGTTAACTGGGTTCACAATAAAAACCACCACCATCCATTACTTGATCATGAACTGAATGAGGGTACTAATCTGGCTTGCATTTCCAAAGTGAAGGAGGAACCAAATCTCTCAGCTGTTTCCACCAGGATTCTTAGGGCAGCACCATCACATGCTCAAGGGCTAGGAAGTGGGAGCTGCTATACTCTATAATTTTAAATCTCCCTTTCTGGGGTTCCTCTATATATCCATGATTCTCACCCCTCTTTCCCTACCCATCCCTTCTAACCCTTGCCGCCATATTGAAGAAGAGGGGTGGGGTGGGGGAGAATGAATGAATGAATACCTCTTAATTTGTATACAGCTGTAAGAAGTTGTGTCAAACCTTCAACCATTTTTCTAATCTATCTACCTGATTTTTCAAGCACAGCTAAATCTAGCAAGTCTGATATCCAGTCTTCTATCTTGGGGACATTGTTCAAGTTGCAATATTAGTTGTTTAGCCATGAAGAGGCCTCTCTATATACACACTCTTCTGATCCCAAATTTCCAGCCCCATGTATGCAGGATGTAACCCATAGTGGTGTTTTTGTCCCCTATTTCCATAGCTGTATTTAATACCATATTAATTCTGCAAGTGACTTGTTTCCAGAAGGTTGTTTTTTGTTTTTAGCCCACTTTCCAGTAGGCTTATGAGATCACCCAGCATGCTGTGTGTGTGTCCGTCCGTGAGTCCGTATGTGTGTTCCCCCTTACAACTTCGCAATGCCTGGGCCAATATGAACCAAATCAGGTGCAGTTGTAGGGATACATAGGGACACCTCAAAGGCGTAGTTCGTGATGATGTCATCCACCCCAATGGTGGACATGTAAACTTTTGAGGCACAAGCACAATAACTTGGGGACTGTCTAACCTATTAGAATCAAATTTGGTACAGTTGTAGTGATTGACACACAGGGACACCTCAGTGGTGTAGTTTGTAATGATGTCATCCACCCCAATCCAAGATGGTGGATGCATGTACATTTGAGGCACAAGAGATCTAACTTGTGGACCTTGATTTGAACCAAATATAGTCCAGTTGTAGAGACAGTGAAAAGAAAGTAGGCTGATTAGTTCTTACTAGAACAACTTGTTTACTTGGGTGCCTTTGTCAAGGCAGAAAGGCAGTATAAAAGTGTAGCAAATAAATAAATAAATAATAAAAAATAAGTGGCAATCCCAAAATAAATGAACTAAATCCACATGTGGGTTGAAGCATCTACAATGGTCTTTATTTGAGGTAAGTTTCAAGTGTCCAAGGCACACAAGAGCCCAGTATGCCCTAAGAATAAGGTTTCCAACTTTTAGTGTTTGAACCTGGTGTTGGGCAGTCAGGACAAATAAGAGATTCTGGAGGTGCCCTGAGCACCCACTGCGTATCAGACTTCTGAACTGAGCTGAAGTGGTCTCAGACTTTGTGCTGAGGAACTGCAGGTTTGAGGTTCTGGGTTTTTTTATCATCTTGTGCCAAGGCTGCCATGTCTGATACGGCTCAGGGATTTCATGTCTGAACTATTATCAGCCCAACACATATGTCAGGTCCATATTTGATTTGGTGTTCTTGTCGAGGCCGGATGGAGATAATCCGGAAATGGAGACTCTCTCTATGACTCCCTTATCGTGTTGTTATCATGGCCAGATCACTTCCTGATTAGGTTTAGGATTGCAGCAGCTTCTTCGTTCTGCAGGATTGGTGGGCCTATTAAAACAGTCCATTCCCCAGAGGTTGACAGAATCAGAGAGATTCCAGAGAGCTCTTAAGGATTTTCCTACTGACATGTACCAGGATGACTCAAGTAATTGAGGTGATCATCCCAAGGGCCCTCTACTCCTTGATTTACCAGGATGCTGGGGGAGAAGCAGCAGCTATAGAGACAGTCTGAATATAGGTGGTGGGAAATAGGAGTAAATCCAACACAACACAGACAAGGGCTTTGTCTCTATGACAGGGGCGAAGAAATTATACTGCCTTGCCACCACTGCATCTGCACAATGCTATCCATACAACCCATCACCTCCAAAGTCTGACCAGTGGGATGATGTGGAGCAGGAATAGTCAACCTTGTCTCTCCAGCCATTGCTAAACTACAACTCCCACCATCCTCAGACAAAATAAACTGTAATTGGTGATGATGGTATTGTAGGCAAAAACAACTGGAAAGCCAATGGTAGGAGTTTCTTTCAGATCTATCTTGGAGACACCAGGGAGGAAACGTGGGACCTTCTGCATGCAAGCATGCAGATGCTCTTCCCAGAGCTGCTCCATCCCCTATGGGAAGTATCTAACAGTGTTTACTCATGTCTCCCATTCAAATGCAAACCAGGGCAGACCCTACTTAGCAAAGGGGACAACTCATGCTTGCTACCGCAAGACCAGCTCTCCTCCCTTACTCAGGGTCATGGCAGACAAGTCCTAATTGGATAATGTAGCCTTTTGGTCAACATTCAAAATTTGTCTGTATATTAATATTTCTCTTCTGCTTTTCTATCCAAAAGAGCCTTCAAAGGGGCACAATTTAATATCAAAATAAAATGATAAAATATTAAATAACTAATACACATAGCACAGGCCCAGCCCTAAAAATAAAAACAAGAAAAAGAAAGCACAGAGAACCAGGAATAATAATTCAGCTCAGGACAAATGTCAGAAGGCTTCATATATCTTCCTTATACTGCCTTCCCGTTGAGTAAAGGTAAAGTGTGTTGTCGAGTTGGTGTCGACTCTTGGCGACCACAGAGCCTGGTGTTTGTCTCTGGCAGAACACAGGAGGTGTTTACCATTGCCTCCTCCTGCACAGTAGGTTAGTATCATCACCCTCATCTTGCAGATGAGGAGAGAAGGCTTGAAAAAGCAGTGGCTTCTTTAAGGCCTTTTAGCAAGTCCATGATTGAAGCAAGACTGGAACCTGGCATTTCCTTCCTTAAGCAGTCCCCATGCAATTTTATTGTGTGCGTTTCAAGTCATAGTTTATCTTCTCCCAGGAGTAAAGTTAATGGAAGGCAAGATAAAAACTCTTACTGAAGTCTTTCAAGCTAATTGCAGCTAGTTCCAACACAGAGAGAAAAAAATCTATTTGTGACCTCATTAGCCAGCAGAGGGATCCCCCAGTGCCACTGATGGTGGAGGAGGAAGTAGTGTATTTGATGCATCTCAGCCTTCATTTATTACATTTTAAAAGTGCTTGCTAAATTGTTCAAACATTTGTAAGTGTCCCCTTCCATTCAATATCCTTGGGAATCATTTTATTGGTATGGTTTAATATTGAACATTGCTTGGGCAACCAAAGCAATGTACAATATTGCCCTAAACATTAGCATATGAACGGTAGCATATAAACTGCATTCAGAAACAAATGATGTACTGATATCTCCAGTCACTTCCAGTCTCCAGCCCAAAAATACATATCTCAGATCCTATTGCCACTAGCGTCAAGGTAGGTTGTAAAGCAATTAAAGAATTTTAACACACATATTAATAATACTTTCCCCCAATAACAGTGACTGGAGCATTCAAAACACTTTACATACATTATTTTAGTAATCCCCTTTTTTTTAATAGCCTCTGTTGTTGGAAAGTGGTATATAAATATTCTAAATAATAATTGTTTTCTCTGCGTGTTTGTTATTTGTCCAATTTTGTTTTGTGAGTTCTGCTTAATGTTTAAACATGTGGAGGCAGCAGGGGAAAGCACCACATCTGTGTGTGGTGTTTTGGAGAGCAGTGGGGCCAGGACGATCAGGTAAGGAGCTCCTTACCTGCTATTTAGGGGAACTACCCGCCACCCTGCCAAGCCAGCTCAAAACCTGGTGCCTAGCCGGTTCGGCACTTCCCAGAGGAGGCTTGTGCACAGCCCTAGACACTTGCTCTTCTCCTGCTAAATATAAGAGAAATGACACTTTTTAAAAGGTGCTGCTTTGCCCATTTAACAATAAAGCCAGCTGGATGTTTGGTTCTAGAGTTAGTTATGCGTGTGGTGTTTATGTGTGTACGGGATATTTTTAGTTATGGAAAATCAATGAGTGGATTGTGTGGTGGTTTGGGTTTTTGATTTGTTTGGAGGCTTTTCCCTTTGTTTCTGGTCATTGACCCTAACAGAGTGATTTAAGCCAGCAGGAAGGCAAAAGGATTAGCAATTAAAATCAGCTAATTGACACGATGACAGTCCTGCAGCTCTGTGTGTGTGTGTGTGTGTGTGTGTGTGTGTGTGTGTGTGTGTGTGTGTGGTCTTTCCCTGGACCAAAGAGACAAAATATTATGTGCTAGGCAAGCTTCTCAGGGTATGGCATTCCAGATATGGAGCACCACAATTGAAGTTCTATTCATTATGTTCATTAAGTTGAACACCCATACAATCTGTGCACAATGTACACAGGTACCGGGTCTGTACACAGGTACAGTTATTCACATGTTATGTTGAACACAGGTACAGCAGTATGCTTCCTATATGTATCCTGCATTTCAGGGGGCCTGTACCCAGGGTCACATTTGAAATAAATGCAGGTACGGCCATCCACACAAAAGTACACACTGGGCTTGAGAAGGCGCTATCTCAGCCACCACCTAGCTAACTTCTGAAGGTGGGTGAATTCAGAGAAGTATTGCCAAGTATGAATGTAACAGTCAAGCAAGCTCATGTAGGAGAAGTCTTACAATCCTATAAGGCAGTTCAACATTATTGTCTCCACACTGCAGATGGGGAAGGAAGATCATGACTCACCTAAGGCCACACAGTTTTTTATGAACCTAGGAAGCTGCCTTATGCTGAGTCAGAACATTGGTCCGTCTAGCTCAGTACCTGCCTACACTGACTGGCAGCAGCTCTCTCAAGTTTCAGGTAGCAGTATCTCCCAGCCCTCCCTGGAGATGCCAGGGACTGAATATGGGACCTTTTGCATGCAAGCAGATGCTCTATCACTTAGCTATGGTCCCAACCCCTAAGGGGAGTATCTTACAGCACACAGCACTCATGTCTAAATGCTACTGATATCATTAATATTTGATATCAAATATCAAAATGATAGTCACTCATCCAAATGCATACCAGGGTGAACCCCTACTTAGCAAAGGGGAGAATTCATACTCGCTATCGCAAGACCAGCTCTCTCCACTCCAAAGAGGTGGTGAGATTTGATGGGATTTGATTTCTAATGCACAGCTTGCACCCACAGCTACATGATATCGCTGGTTGATATCTTTTCACGTATTTAATCTAAATAAATGTCCGTATTATTAAAATCTTGACTCAGGAACATAAGAGGTTGCCTTAGACTGAGTCCGCCCATTTGCCCAGCTAGCCCAGCATGGTCTACACTGACTGGCAGCAGCTCTCCAAGGTTGCAGGCAGGAGTCTTTGCCAGCACTACCTGGAGATGCTGCCAGGGTCTTCTGCACCCAAGCAGATGCTGTATCACTGAACTACGGTCTCCTCCATAGGTGTCTGTTCAATATATTGAAGAAAGCATGCTATAAATCAGGGTTTCTTAACCTTGGGCCCCCAGATGTTGTTGGACTACAACTCCCAGAATCCCCAGACATGGCCTTTGTGGCTGGGGATTCTGGGAGTTGTAGTCCAACAACAACATCTGGGGGCCCAAGGTTAAGAAACCCTGCTATAAATCATCATTGGAAGGTGGTGTAGATTTAGTTTTGATTAGCAATGTTTCAGCCAAAGCAGAAAACATGAGTACATGGCAATGCCAAGTACAGGAAGACCTCGTTACTCGCTGATCCAGCAGCTGCAGTTTCATGTATCCGCAGTCAAGTAATTGTCACCCAATCTTGGTATACATGGGGAAAAACTGGGGTGGGGGAGGGTTAAATCCATGTATCCATGGATATCCACGGATCGGGGGTGGCCAGAATGGGGGTGGCCAGAAATGACCTCGGAGGTCATTCCAGCTGCCATTTTGAGCTCAGGAGTCATTTTGTGGCTCATTTTAAAAGAAGGGGGAAAATGTGATTTTTTTTTGCCCCCAAAGCCTGGTGGAATAGAGACCCTGCGGGGGGGGGTACTGCTGGGTTGCTGGGGACCCACAGAGCACAGTAGGCTCTACAGCCATTTTCTACAGCCATTTTCACAGTTTTTTCCTCTGCTTTGCAACCTCCGGGAACCCAGCCCTCGCAATCCCATAGACATAATGAGTCAGTATTCGCAGTTTCGTTATCCGCGGTAATTGGAAAATAGAACCCCTACGAATACAAAGGTCCTCCTCCTGTAAAATATAACAGTCACCACCAGTCAACCCGCCTTGAAGGACAAAATGATGAGCAGCTGCAATTCTGTCTCAGTTACCATACCTTCATGCACTTTCCTCACAATTTAGCTCTACATTTTGCTGCTGCCAGTGCAAAAAAGAAAGAGGCCATGACCCTGGCAATTTATGCCCATTGTCAGCATCCCAGCAATTCAGGTCCATTGTCACCACAAGCAATGCAAAGTTTAAAGTACAAACCTGGCTCCGAAGATATCCTTTTTGGCTAGGTCAATTCCGGCAACCACTTTAACTCTAAGGATACGAGACTCCTCCTGTCAAAAAGGATATAAAAAGCAAGCATGGTCACAAAAATAGTTTTATTAATTTGTGAAGGCAAATATAAGTCACATTTAAAATAAAATAAGATCAAACTGGTTTCTAGCTCTTAACCAGGACCTGCAGGTACTTCAGGAAAACAAACATCTTTAAAATTGTTATGTGGAACAGGGACTACTGTGAGTCATGCACTAGTTCCTCACTTGCAGAACCAACTGGGGCTTCTCCGTCATGAACCCTCCTGCCTATTAAGATCATTTGGGGAGGTCTGGTTACAATTGCCACCCACTCATTTGGTGGTGACACGGGACCGGGCCTTCTCCACGGCTGCCCCAGGACTTTGGAATGCACTCCTAGGAGCTTCTCCATCTCTGGCTACCTTTAAAAAGACCCTTAAGATGCACCTGCTTTCTCAGGCTTCTAGTTAAAAACATTTTTAAACTGTTTTAAATGATTTTATTGTTGCTGTATTTTTAAACAACGGACACTGCCTAGAGATACACATATCAGGTGGTTTACAAATATGACAAACAAACAAAACAAAACAGAGGACAGTAACACCATAAACCAGAATTGTCCTGGCCTTGGAGTCAGGTGATCCTACAGAGCCAATCCCATGCCACTGCCTACTATATACCATATTTACCCAAATAGAAGACAAGTTTTAATGTAAGATGACCCCCTTAAAAATAAAAGCTAAATACAAGATTATACTTCTATTTACCTGAAAGGAACAGGACTGAATTTAAGACCCACACCCCCATTTCTAACATCAAATAATTGGGAGGGGGGCGGACTAGTCTTGGATTCAGGTAAATGTGGTAACTCTTTGAACAACAACAAATATGTATATACTGCTTTTCAACAAAAGTTCCCAAAGCGGTTTACATAGAGACAGGGGCGGATTAAGGGATAGGCAGGGTAAGCATCTGCCTACAGTGGTGGCAAATTGCCTACCAGCAGCAAATTTTGGCCCAACCCCGACTGACTCCAGGAGGAAATAAGGGCACAAGCACAAGCCTCAAATTGGATCACTTTTTAAAGTAGTTTGTTGTCGTCGTCATTGTCAGACAGACCAGTCACAGAGTTTGGATTTTGCAGCATGGGCCAGCTGGTGGCTGCGGGCAGTGCTGCCGGCACATGGCACTTCCTTCCAGAAGGAAGGAAAGAAGATCTGGGGGAAGGAAGCAGCCTGAAAAGAAGCTTAGCCAGTAGAAGGGGTGGCAGTGCGTGCCATCTCATTGGCTTCTCCTGGCAGCTGCAGCGGGGAGGGGGGTGGCGGGCCGAGGGAAAAGTCCCCCCTTTTAGCAACACCGCTAGAGAGAGCTCCTTCCAGCTCCCCTCCTTCCTCTGAAATGACTGCACAGCCCATCTGCAATCTGTCATGGGCCTTTCTCCACATCCGGAGAAAGACCCATAGTGGACTATAACAGACGGGCTGTGCAGCCATTTCAAACGACATTTCTATGTTGTTTCCAACAACATTTAGAAACCCAAGGAAGAACTACAGTGCTATAGGAAATATCCTGGAGATGCACAATTAAAGACGATGACTTTTGTCTAACCACCAGAACTCCGGAGACTTGGCTCCTTACCCTGATCACAATATTGTGCGATATTTACATTAAAACCCTCTTCAGAATTTTAAAGATCCACATACATCACCAACATATCAGTTTCACTTTACAAAGAAAGTGAAAAAGAGCTTAAATTGCACCCACCCAAACCACAAAAAGCTTTAGACACTAATGCCAGCTTCCGTCTACAGCCAGGAATTATTGGAAAGCCAATACATCCTTAGTGGTGTGAAATGTAAGCAACAGAGTACTTCTACCCCAGCCCTGTGAAGAGGATATTCAAGATCATTTAACACAGATGCATTACTTGTCAACACACCTGAGCCACTCTTTGGTCAGGTTAATGTAAGGTGGCAAAACTGTGGATTTCTTCCACTATTCCAACACAGGCATCAAGTACACATTAATCCACATACTACACAGTGTCCAATGGGCCGTTTCTGCACTATCCACACTGCGGAGGGCATTTAAAACAAAATCACAGTAGTTTTGCAAACATTTATTTGCATGTACAGCTATTTACATATTATGTTAAACTCATACATAGTCATGTACAGTAGTACTCTTCTGATCTGTGTGCTGCATTTGAGGAGTCATTCACACAAAAATGTGTGTGTGTGTGTGTATTTAAATTTATATACTGCCTTTCATTAAAAACAATCCCAAGGCGGTTTACAAAAATTAAAGAACATAATAAAAATGACAGTTCTGATTTTAAAAATATAAAATACAAACATAAAAACTGTACATGGATAAAAACACACAGAAGCAGCAATAAAACAAACATGTAAAGGCCTGGATTAAAAGCCAAGATTTAAGAAGCTTTCTAAAAACTGTGATGGAGTCAGAGGAGCGAATGACCACTGGGAGAGCATTCCAAAGTCTGAGGGCAGCAATATGTGTACATATTCTGGTGCACACATACAATATAATGTTTGAACAGGGCTAGCGATTGCTTGCATGACAGCAGAGAATAGCTTCTAAATTATTTCAGATTCATTATCCTCTATAATAAAGTGCCTGGGTGTGCGCCCGTGTCCTCCGGTGTCTGCAGCCGTGTCGTTCTGGGCATGCGCTCTACGCATGCCCAGAACGGCCGAGGGAGACACGGCCGCAGGCACCAGGCAGCCATGTTGGCCGGATGGCCAGCCCGGCCGCGGAAGGGCCAGAGGCGCCACGGGGAGGGCAGAGGCGGCGGCGGGTCCAGCCTGGCTGCGGGGAGAGGAGAGGCGGCGGCGGGTCTGGCCCGCCCGCCAAAAAGGACAGGGGCGGTGGCGGCGGGTCCGGACCAGCCGCAAGGAGAACAGAGGCGGTGGTGGGTCCGGACCGGCCGCGGGGAGGGGAAAGACAGCGGGGGTGGGAGGCATTCTTGGCGGCGGCGGCGGAACTCTTCGCCCAGCCGCAAGGAGAACAGAGGCGGCAGCGGCGGCGTAATTCTCCGCCCAGCCAGAAGGCCAAAGGCAGCGTCGGCTGGCGGCACTCTTGGCAGCAGCGGCGGAAATTTCCGCCCGGCCGGGAGGCCAGAGGCAGCGGCGGCGGATCCGGCCCAGCCGCGAGGAAGGCAATGGCGAGGGCAGCACCCTACTAGCGCCCGTTATTTTAACGGGCTTAATAATACTAGTCATGAAATAAAACACGTGCCATCTTGACATGCACTGCAACTCTACTGGGGCCTTCTAAGAAGGGAATTTTAACGCCTCTTATTTTTAATATATTTTTCCATGCACAAACGCACTGTCATTGGCTCCCTCTATTGATCTGTCAGTCTCCACACAAACACTACATAGTATTCTAGATGTGGCTGCACCATAGAACCATATTTAATCTGCTTGTGTAGGTATGGAAGAGAGAAAGGAAGAGAGAAAGCAACTGTCTATAGGGTAGCAGTTCTTAATGCATGAGGTATTAGGGCCTCTCTTGTGTGATGAATAACACCTCAGAGGATAACTTCTAAAAGGAAGCTGTCTTGTCCCAAGTCAGACCACTGGTCCACCTAGACCAGTATTCTCTACACAGACTGGCAGCGACATCTGCAAGGTTGCAGGCAAGATTCTTTCCCAGTCCTACCTGGAAATGCCTTCTGCATGCAAAGTAGATGCTCAACCACTGAGCTACGGCCCCACTCACAAAGGTGGTATACATGGGTCTTGCATCTAGACACTGACCACACCAAGACCTGCTTAGCTTCAGCAAGGTTACTGTATTGTGTGCCCTTAGACCATGCTCTGGGTCCCTTAGCACTGGGTTCTGTCTCAGTTTAGATTATCCTTAAGCAGCTAGTTAACTTCTGGCCCTTTTAATTATCCTTTGAGGGTTTATTCATCGGACAAGGGGGGCTCAAATTTCTCATACATTAAGAACTGCTGTGCACATGCATGTGCTCTCTCTCTCTCTCTCTCTCTCTCACACACACACACACACACACACAAACACAGAGCCAGGTTAAATAAGAGTCCAATCCTGTTAAAACAGGTTTTGCCATTATGCCTGACAGCTGCACCTTTATTTTTGCGTGGCCAGCTTGCAGCAAAGCATGACCACAAGCTTTAGTGACTGTAACCAGAGCCTGTTGTTGCTCATTCAAGTGACAGAATCTGAACATCCGCAGAATGACTCTGCCCCCTGTATTTCGAGATTCCTCCTTAAGCAGCTGAGAGACAGCAGCATTGAGTCCAGATTCCAAATCCTCCTTGCTCTATGGAAGACCTCAAAAGCTCAAAAAGGTTTTCGCATTCAGGAAGTGAGTCCCTCTTAAATAAGTCATCATCTCAATAAAGTAAGCTTACGTATGCAGTGGTTTTTCATGGTCAGGTCTCTGTGTTTGTGTTTTGCAATCAGTGGTCCACAAATGTTGCCTTGGCTTTCTAGCCTGCCATTATTCATGGTCGTCTCCAGCCCTCTTCCCTCCTCACTCTCAAGAGTGTTGGCTCACTCAGAGATGCGGCAGGGTCTGTAATCTACACGGAGCAGAGCCTCATCTGCTGAGGGAAATTTTCCTCTACAGTAGTTTGCCTTGGAATGTAATTCCCTGTTACATAGGAAGCTGCCATATACTGAGTCAGACCATAGGTCCAGCTAGCTCAGTATTGTCTTCACAGACTGGCAGCGGCTTCTCCAAGGTTGCAGGCAGGAATCTCTCTCCGCCCTATCTTGGAGAAGTCAGGGAGGGAACTTGGAACCTTCTGCTCTTTCCAGAGAGGCTCTATCCCCTGAGGGGAATATCTTGCACTGCTCACACATCAAGACCCTGCTTAGCTAAGGGGACAAGTCATGCATACTACCACAAGACCAGCTCTCCTACCCTCCTGTTGACCTTCAGGAACTGGCTTAAACTTTTTTTTTAATCCCACCAGGCATTTGGAATACAGTACACCATTTTTCTCTCAGTTTCTGATGTCACTATTACTGATTGCTTTTATTTGTCCATATTTGTTGGACAGTCACAGTAAAACATGGGGTGGGGGGGGGAGTTTTGTGGTATTTTTTTGAAATTAACACACCCATATCAAAGAGGATGTTTGTTTTCCATTCTTGGAAGCACGATCTTCCAAGATACTGTGAGATGGAGCTTTAGCTCAGTAGTAGAACACCTGTTTTGCATGCAGAAAGCCTCATGGACAATCCCTGGCATTTCCAGGTAGAGCAGGAAAAGACTCCTGCCCGGAACCTTGGAGAGTTGCTACCAGACAGTATTGACAATTCTGAGCTAGAGGGACCAGTGGTCTGACTTGACTTAGAATGCAGCTTCCCACATTCCTAACTTGTAAGAATTGCTTGCATCAGTACCTCTGGACTGTACCTCTGGAATGGCAGGGATTTATCAACACAACTAGAAACGTTAGTGAGTCAGTAAGATTGCTCTCGATAACGCCCATTGTATGCCAAGGGCAAAGTGAACTTTCGCATCACATATATTTGCTTTGTGGCATCTTGTGGTTTTTATCATGTGTTTTACAAGTTCAGAAACAACACAATAAGCAGGGTAACTGTGGGACTCTTTGAACAAGGCAGAGCAAAACAAAAGGGCTCCATCGTTTTACCACAAGTTAGTGAGACTGTGCGACAAAAGGACTATTAATACCAATGCACCATTAGCATTTCCTGCAGAGAGCAACAAGAGAAACATCTGTCACTCCTTATGCCTGCCTTCCCTTCTCTAATAGAGCTGCCCACCGACTAAGAAAAACAAAACTGGGATAGGTGCCGGGAAATGGCCCTTTTCTTTCCCGCCAGTCATTTTAATAGCTGTGCACTTCAGGGACATTTACAACGTTTACACAGGAGTAAACCCCAGATGTACCAGAAACTGCAGGGCTCCACCCCCTTGTTCATTTCACCCTCAGGCATCCCAAGGTACTAGAATTTCTCCAGCCTGTTCCCTCACCAGTCAAGGAAACGCTTTGCCCAAGTTGAAAAGAGCACCATTTTAAAGGGGCAAGATGGACCTGCACAACTTGTGACCCACAGAGCTCAGGGATCATCATATATTGTGGATTGCCAATTGCTTGTGTGATAACCCTCGTGCCTGGGGCTGCAAGAACCATGGTGGTTGTCAAGTGCCTGAAAAGGACACGATGAGCCCTTTCTCACGAGCAGCAAGGAAGGAAGTCTTAAAAAGCTGATCTCCCTCCCATTTCGGCATGTGAAGCGCCCACCCAGACAACTTCCAGTTTCTGTCAGTAGCTTGAGGGGGGTAGGAATGCCAGGACATGTCGTCCCACCCCCCGGAGTGCCCATAATGCGCCGCACAAGTGCACAGTGCATTATGAGGACCAGTCTTCCCTCTAACAGGGATTCCCAGATGTTGTTGACTACAACTCCCAGAATCCCCAGCTGCAATGGCTTTTGCTTGGGGACTCTGGGAGTTGTAGTCAACAACATCTGGAAATCCCTGTTAGAGGGAACACTGATGGGGAATCCCCCCCTCCCCTCCCCGGAACTGGCCGGGATGCCAGCAGCCATGGCTGGTAGACAATCACAGAAAAAGGGTTAGGAGAGCGCTCACTCTCCTAACCTCGTTTTAAAGGTTGGCTGCCTAGGCAGGTTTGCCATCGAGGCAGTGCCGGGATCAGGTCTCCACCTGTCCGATCCCAGCACACCCACAGGCAAAACCAGGCTGGGCTTCCTTAGCCCGGTTTTGCCAGCGTGTGGGAATAGCTTCCATATGTAGCTAATGGGCAATATTCAACATGGCAGGTTACAACTTTTCCAGACCTAGTAACTTTGGAGACTAACTGCCAAAGACTGGAAGAAATCTGAAATGTCAACTTCTGCTCCCTGAAGTAGAGCATGAGAAATCTGCAGAGGTTGAATATGGGGAAAGCACTCTTCCTGGGGGCCCAATTCTCTCAGTGCCTGCCCATAATTATTCTGGGGTTTTATTATGCCACCCCACCTCCCGCAAAAAAAAAATAAAAAAATAAAAAAATCCCCTGCCTTTCCATAGGAGCACAGCAGTGCACAAAATGTTGATACTAAAAAAAAAATATCCTGCCTATTTTGTTTCCCAAAAACCATTCCCTTCCTCCCTTCCTCCCTTCCTCCAGGAGAACATCAGTCCTCCCGTTCAACACAAGAACAACAGAAACAAACTCCTTCAAACTTAATGCCTTTACAGAGAAACACATTTAATTTTTTTCCTGCAGACAGGTACCAGAGCAACAACAACAACAAAAACCAAACCAAACATGTTAAAATTTGCTTTCATGCCAAAAAACCCCCAACAACTTTAAATGTTTTTCTTCCAACCACAACACCCTCCAAAACAATTCCTTCAGCCAATGCACTTTTAAAAAAATTACTTTATCTTCTTTATGGTGCAGATTCTGAAAAGACAACTCCAGAAGACTGCTGCATTCTGACAATAGGAGTCCCTGACCAGTAAACACTCCAGGTGATACAGAACCCCAACATCTGAAGAGAAACTGAGCAAAAGAGGATTCAGATGCATCCCTAGTCTTGGTACAACATCACAGATAGTCATAGCAGGAAAGATGTACTGGTTGTTCTGCTTAGTGGGAGAGCTGGATCTTTCATTACTTCAATCCAGTGGTTTCAGAGCTGTGTTCCAAGGAAGGCTTGGGGATGCCCATTAAGAAGATCCACAAAAGCAGATAATAAGTGGCAGCTGTTGTGCCAATTGTTTAGGTGGGAGGAGAGCTGGTCTTGTGGTGGCAAAGAAGAATTTTCCCCTTTGCTAAGCAGGATCCACCCTGGTTGCACTTGCATGGGAGACTACATGTGTGAGCACTGTAAGATATTCCTGATAAGAGATGGGGCCACTCTGGGAAGAGCATCTGCATGCTTCCATGCAGGAGGTTCCAATTCCCTCCCTGGCTTCTCCAAGATAGGGCTGAGAGAGATTCCTGCCTGCAACCTTGGAGAATCCACTGCCCATCTGTGTAGACAATACTGAGCTAGCCAGATCAATGGTCTGACTCAGTATAAGGCAGCTTCCTAATGAAACCTTCAGTGGCTGCCACATGGCAATTGAGGCACAGGGTGGGGGAGAACATAATTTTTTTCCATTACCTTAAGGCACAGGGTGGGCTGTGGAAGAAAGAAGGGGTGTCACAGCCATGGAAGCCACACAATTACTGACAGGACACTTGCCCCTGTACACACTGCTGACATTAGCAGGGGCAATTCTAGAGTATGCATCTCTCCACCTGCAGTGCTGCTGCAGCGCTCCCTACCTCTTCCACTGTGGGCTGGGTCAAACAATATGGCCCAGCAGCATGCGTGGACAAGGAGGGGGCACACTGAGAACACGCCCACTGTGATGTCTTCCTGGAGCACTCTTAATCACATGTGGAGGCTCTTCATCTGAATTTGTTCAAATATTTGGAGGGCATGTTTAGGGGCCATCTGGATGAACGGCCCCCACATGCAATTAAGGGGTGTGCCAGGACAGAGGACACTGGGACATCCATGGAGGACATCCCGACAGGAGCATCCTATTCCTACTCTTGTTTATATACCACTTTTCAACAAAAAGTTCACCAAGTGGTTTACATGGGGAAGAAGGCGGCGAAAGGGAAGGGGAAGGGAGAAGGCAAAGGAGAAGGAGGAGAAAACACTTCCCTGACCTCAGAGAAGTCAGGGAGGCACCAGAAACAACCACTGCAGGGATGCTGTGCTGGGGTTGAACATGGCCTGTTGCTCTCCCCCTGATAAATATAAAGAGAATCACCACTTTGATTTGGCCATGTTTTGATGGTTTGATTAAGTGCCATCAAGTCGGTATCAACTCTTAGCGACCACATAGATAGATTCTCTCCAGGATGATCTGTCTTCAACTTGGCCTTTCAGGTCTCTCAGTGGTGCATCCATGTTAGCAGCAGCCAATAGGGAGGGAGTGCACCGAGAGATTTCCCCATCCCCGCCCCCCGCCGATAGCTACACAGCAGCCAAGAGTGGTTCATGCAGCAAACCATCTCACCAGCCGCTTCTGAGCTCCCTAAAAGAAAACTTGCTCAGCTTTCCCCTGCAATGGGCAGCCAGAAGAGAAATTGAGGGTAGGGGTTGTTTCAGGGCACACTCTCTGTCTGAGGCAGGGACAGGCAACGTGCAGCTCTCCAGAGGTTGCTGGACTACAACTCCCATCAGCCCCAGCCACAATTTATTACAGCTGGGGACGATGGGAGCTGTATTTCAGCAGCATCTAGAGAGCCCCATATTGCCTGCTTCTGAAAGCGAAGCCCAGCTACCATGGCAAGACCCTCCAGGAACATGCACCCATTCTGAGTCAGTCAAAAGGGCCTATCAAAGGTGGACAGACTGGGGGGAAAAATCTGCCTTAGCCTTCAACTTGAACTTCTGAACTCCACAGAACTTATGTCAAAGGAATACTTAAAATGTTGTGCATATTTCTTCATACAGCAGGTGCTTAGTGCACATCGTGGAAAGGGCATCAAATGACGTCTGTTTCTGGCAAGACAAAGCAGACATGTAGCCAGCAGTTATCTTAATTGGATCTCATGTACATGGGAAATGCCTACATAAGAGGAGAATTGACATGCATTGCCACATAAAGAGTGAGGCAAGTGAAATTGCAAGGGAAGAAGAAAGTCCCTGAAGTGCTCTGCCAGATCTCCATCACCTCCACCAACACCCCAGCAGTACTACATACAGCAGCAGGAAAGAGCCTCCAACACCAAACGATCCCCTTCTATGAAGGGCAGAGGCTGCAAGCATTCAGGGCAGAAGTGCCCGCTCCTGGGGCAGCAATTTCAAACACAGAAAAGGGTCCCATATACAGAGGAAAAAAGAAGATGCCACTTTGGAAGGAAATTACTAGTGGAATCTCTGTCGTGCTTCTATTAAGGGCTGGACAAATCCCAGGCACCAGGGATCTATGGTGCCTAGAAATTAAACGGTAATGCCTAGACTAGGATATTCAGAGTTAGGGATATTGAATAGAAGATAATGATCTCAGAACTGCAGTGCACTCTCTGGTAATTTGGGAATGGCCTTCTCTATAGTCACTCCTGGGCTGTGAAATGCACTCCCTATAGACATTCAGGGCTTAACTTCTTTAAAGGTAAAGTGTGCCGTCAAGTCGATTTCGACTCCTGGAACCCACAGAGCCCTGTGGTTTTCTTTTTGGTAGAATACAGGAGGGGTTTGCCACTGCCTCCTCCCATGCAGTATGCGATGATGCCTTTCAGCATCTTCCTATATTGCTGCTGCCTGATATAGTATCAGCAGGAACTCAAACCAGCAACCTTCTGCTTGTTAGTCAAGCATTTACCAGCCTTCAAAAGGGCCCTTAAGAAACATTTTTTTAGCCGGGCTTTTAGTAATCTTTGAATGTTTTAAATTGCTGTTTTAACAGTTTGTTTTATGTTGTCTTTAATGTGTTTATTTTTGTGAACCGCCTAGAGCCTTCGGAGTCAGGCAGTATATAAATAAAATAAAATAAAATAAAATAAAATAAAATAAAATAAAATAAAATAAAATAAAATAAAATAAAATAAAAAATATTTATGTGTCCCATGCAGTCCCGTTGCGGACCAAAATATGTTACTTGTCAAGGGGATAAAGAGAAGTCCATTTACTCTCTCCCTCCACAATGACTGGTAATTTTGTCAAATGTCCATTTCTGGCTCCTAAATTTTTGGACTGGCTTCAAGATCCAAAGAAGATTTGTCTGGGCCTGCCTTAGATGCGAAATTGAACAACTGTAAAGCTGGAACAACATTATCTATAAACCTATAGTTTTATAATGAGGAGGAGGAAGGCAATAATAACAGCAGCCACATCTTAATGGAACCTCAGTGTCCAGTGGCAGTAGCTCTGTGAATGGGCTCTGCTGGAGACAAACAATGTGGGAAGGACTGTTTTCATTCCCCACTTGTGCAGTTCATCCAGTGCTGGTTGGGTGTCCGGCCTGCCACAATGGAAGCAGAGTGGACTTTGGGCTAATCTAACTGTCAGGAGTCACCCAGTGACCAACCCTGAGAAAAGAGATTTAGAGGAATACGGGGAGTGTATCCCGACCAAGATCCCTGCCCTGACAACAGTCCGCCGAAACCAGAAGAGTTGGTCTTGTGGTAGCAAGCATGAGTTGTCCCATTTGCTAAGCAGGGTCCACCCTGGTTTCCATTTGAATGGGAGACAACATGTGAACACTGTAAGATATTCCCCATAAGGGATGAGGCTGCTCTGGGAAGCGCACCTGCATGCTTGCATGCAGGTCATATTAACATAGGAAGCTGCCTTCTAATGAGTCAGACCATTGGTCCATCTAGAACAGTATTGTCTACACAGACTGGCAGAAACTTCTCCAAAGTTGCAGGCAGGAATCTCTCTCAGCCCTATCTTGGAGGTGCCAGGGAGGGAACCTGGAACCTTCTGCTCTTCCCAGAGCAGCTCCATCCCCTGAGGGGAATATCTTACAGTGCTCACACATGTAGTCTCCCATTCAAATGTCCCAAGTTCCTTCCCTGGCAGCATCTCCAAGATAGGGCTGAGAGAGACTCCTTCCTGCAACCTTGCAGAAGCCGCTGCCAGTCTGTGTAGTAGACAAAACTGAGCTAGGATCTGACTCGGACCAAGTTGGACCAAGACGAAGTATCTGACTCGGGAGAGGGCAGCTTCCTGTGTTTCTAACCAGCAGGACCAGGGCAACTAAAGCTGGCTGCTGCAGAAGAGACCTGGAGCTCTGAGGACTTGCCACCTCCAGCTGGGCTCTGGCTGCATCAAGGCTCCCCCTGCTGTGCTTGGAACCCCAAGGACAGTCTCAACACTGGGTCCAGACTGAGCTCCAGCTGCGAGGATGTGGTGCATGCTTGGCTGTCCAGATCAAAAATTCGGACCAGTTTCATGCAAGACACAAAAACAGAACCCTATTTCAAATAAAAAGCAGTACTGAAGTAAACTCAGTATTGAGGCTGCAGCATTCTTCAAAACATTCATGTTGGGAACTGAGTAAAGAGGCACCATTTTAAAGTGGTGATTCTCTGTATTTAGCAGGGGAAGAGCAACTGGCCCTATCCAGTCCCAGCACAGCATCCCTCCAGTGGCTGTTGCTGGTGTCTCTCTTATGCTTTTTTAAAGATTGTGAGCCCTTTGGAGACAGGGAGCCATCTTTATTTAAGTTTTTTTCTGTACGTAAACCGCTTTGGGAACATTTGTTGAGAAGCATATATTAATATTTGTCGTTGTCATGTGTTTTCAATCACCAAAGTACCTTTGTCAAGGCCTGAAAGACAGAAAAATCAATGCCTTTCCTTGCAACAATGCAACTTATACATGAAATGTTCAATCCTCGAATGGCACCTAGGGTTTGACGCGTGGGCCACCGGCCTATGTCTTCAGCCCTCGTTCTCAGCAAAAACTTCCTTTCTTTTAGAGCCCTGCATCACCGATATTTTTGTAGTGGCTAAAGGATTAAAAATGAGCTTACAGAGAATTTTTTTGTTAACCTATTTGCCTAAGATAAGCCAATCAATAGAGCAGTCAAATCACAAGGCGACAATAACTCCACTATTTCAGCAATTACTTTAATTACTTTTTCAAGACATCATTTATAATAGGGCATTAGCACTAAATATATATGCAATTGCCCCTTGGATCCACTCATATCCAGCAATTAACAGACTAATCTATAAAAGGCTTCTGTGCCATCAAGGACAAGGTGAGGCAGAAGAACATTTCTTGAAGCTAACGGGAACAGATCTCATAGTCCAGGGCTTCCCAACCTTGGGTCTCCAGATGATGTTGGACTACAACTCTCATCATCACCAGCCACAGGGCACTGTGGCTGGGAGTGATGGGAGTTGTATTCCGACATCATCTGGAGCCCTAAGGATGGGGGGCCTTGGACTAGGTGTCTGTACCAATGAGCAAGATTAAGCCTTAGACTTTTAGAAGGGCACATGAGTGTCACATGACCCACGCTGGTCTTGTGGTACAAAATCTCCTTGGCTTGCATGGCTGCTCTCCCCTAGAACTTCATTCTATGGAACATAGAAGATAGGAACATAGAAAACTGCCATATACTGAGTCAGACCATTGGTCTATCTAGCTCAGTATCGTCTTCACAGACTGGCAGCGGCTTCTCCAAGGTTGCAGGCAGGAATCTCTCTCAGCCCTATCTTGGAGAAGCCAGGGAGGGAACTTGGAACCTTCTGCTCTTCCCAGAGCGGCTCCATCCCCTGAGGGGAATATCTTGCAGTGTTCACACTTCTACTCTCCCATTCATATGCAACCAGGGCAGACCCTGCTTAGCTATGGGGACAAGTCATGCTTGCTACCACAAGACCAGCTCTCCTCTCCTGGCCAGAGCAGGGAGGTGGGATGCAGGAAAGATCCTTCCCTCGCCCACCACAGGTCACTAGTTTAACCCTTGCTATGTGCTCAAGCCTTGCCAATAAATTGCTGAATCACTGCTGTATCATGTTTTCGCTTGGCTGCTCCTTCCCCTCCTTCCCCTGACTACAACCTTATAGGGGTGTGCACGGAACTGGTCCGGCACTGGGGTGGGGGGTTCCAATTTAAAAAGGGGGAGCTTTACTCACCCCTTCCAGTTAAAAAGCGTATTTCTTGTAGTAATTGGGCGGCAGGGTGCCGCCCGCTTCAATCTCCGAGTCTGGCCGGCCGCGGGCTCCTCCTTGGTAGGCATAATCGGGCGGCAGGATCGCTCCAAGTCCCTGCCGCCCGCCCTCTTCATGCTGAGCAAGCCCCCCCCCCCGTCAGCTGGCGGCCGCCCCCTGTGCATATTAGGGGGTTCCCCCCTCCCCTCCACCCCCTTCTTGCCAAGTATCCCCCCCCCTCCATTACAGGAGGACGGCAGGAGAACTCCCTGCCGTCCCCCTTCTCCTTTGCCGGCTGGGCTGCAAATGGTTCCTAGGAAGCCTTTCGCGCGCAGTGCGCGAAAGGCTTCCTAGGAGCCATTTGCAGCCCAGCCGGCAAGGCAAGCAGACGGCAGGGAGTTCTCCTGCCGCCCGCTCGCTAAAGTTAACGTTAACTTTAGCGAGCGGGCGGCGGGAGAACTCCCTGCCGTCCGCTTGCCTTGCCGGCTGGGCTGCAAATGGCTCCTAGGAAGCCTTTCGCGCACGCGCGCGAAAGGCTTCCTAGGAACCATTTGCAGCCCAGCCGGCAAAGGAGAAGGGGGACGGCAGGGAGTTCTCCTGCCGTCCTCCTGTAATGGAGGGGGGGGGATACTTGGCAAGAAGGGGGTGGAGGGGAGGGGGGAACCCCCTAATATGCACAGGGGGCGGCCGCCAGCTGACGGGGGGGGGCTTGCTCAGCATGAAGAGGGCGGGCGGCAGGGACTTGGAGCGATCCTGCCGCCCGATTATGCCTACCAAGGAGGAGCCCGCGGCCGGCCAGACTCGGAGATTGAAGCGGGCGGCACCCTGCCGCCCAATTACTACAAGAAATACGCTTTTTAACTGGAAGGGGTGAGTAAAGCTCCCCCTTTTTAAATTGGAACCCCCCACCCGAACCAAAACCACCCCGTGACCGGACCGGTCTGGAGGCCTTTAGAATGGCCTCCGAACCGGTCCGTGCACATGACTACAACCTTAGGCAAAGATTAGTTGGTGGTGACAACTTAAGTTTCACCCACTTAACACTGCTGCTTCTTTGAAACCAGGGAGCCAAAGCATTAAAACTTTGCTCTGCTTACATGCCTCTTTTTAACTCTCCAGTATGGTTCCAGTTAAGATGCTGGCCAACTTGTTGCACAGTGTGGCGTGGACAGATCAGAACATGTCCAATGTGGACATAGGCGAAACTAGGGAGGGCAGCCAGGGCACGTGCCCTAGGCGCCACTGGGGTGGGGGCAGAGCCGTGCCCCCACCCCCTCCCCAATCCGTGGATTTTTTTTTTTGATTTTTTAAAAAAACCCTGTAGCCCCTTCAGGGGGCTTCCTAAGGGCTGCAGGTGTGGGGGGGGGGGGTCTGCAAAGTTTCCCCACCCCCCGCTGGCCTCTTAGTTCACTGCCGCAGCCTGTCTCAGGCTAATTTTCAGGCCTGTTTGGGCCTACAAAGATCAGTGTGGCGGCCATTTTGGAGGTCACCGCACATGCTTGAAAGGCCTCTGCTAGGCCTGGCAAGGCATAGGATCTTGCAGGGACCATAAGAGCATGTGCGACGGTCATTTTTAAAAAATTAAAACAAAAGGCTGCTTAAAACAAAAATGGCTGCCGCACATGCTCAAATGGCCTCTGTAAGACCCAAGTCTAGATTTTTCCCTGATCTAGGGAGTCAGAAGAATGCAAAGTTATTGGCAAGGGACCCGAGCATTTAAAAAATAGATATAAATGGCACAAAAGTAAGTGGACAAAACATCCCTTTAAAAGACAATGTTGGTTTAATACCTTGTAAGCTGGCAAAACTGAAGGGTGGCGGGGAGAGGCAAGGAATAAAATAGAAATATTTACTCGCATGCTGTTTAATTCTCTATACATAGCTCTATCTTTATCTGAATATTTGTCAAGCAATTTGATTATAAAGTGTGTGGGATTCCAAACTTGGAAAATGCCTGCCTTTAACTTGTGTGGTGCTTTTAAAAAACAAACAAACTGAATATTACTCTATTCTGCTGTTCTGTGGCTAGTTGCAACTTCCACCTTCTTCCTGATCAGGCTACTGGATCCAAGCCTATTGTAAGTTGCTGGATAATTTCAGATTGTTTGGGGCCCACAGGATTTCCCATTGCAACCATCTCCCTTTAAGGCAAAAGCTGTTTGGACAGAAAAAAACCCATCCCTGAATTTCTTGGAGGCAGCAACCTTTAGTGAGGTGTGCTGAACATAGAAAGCTGCCAAAGTCAGACCATTGGTCTATCTAGCTCAGCATTGTCTTCACAGACTGGCAGCAGCTTCTCCAAGGTTGCAGGCAGGAATCTCTCTCAGCCCTATCTTGGAGATGCTGTCAGGGAGGGAACTTGGAACCTCAGATGCTCTTCCCAGAGTGGCTCCATCCCCTGAGGGGAATCTCTTACAGTGCTCACACTTCTAGTCTCCCATTCATGTGCAACCAGGGCAGACCCTGCTTTGCTAAGGGGGACAAGTCATGCTTGCTACCACAAGACCAGCTCTCCTCTCCTAAGGTGGCAGAGCATTTGCTAAAGAGAGCTTTCACTGCTTAGCTCTATGGAGGCATGTCCAGCACATGGATGTGCTGTGATTCCTTGGGAAGGCGACTGACACATATGTGCCACATGCGTGGTTGTGTGTGTGTGTGTGTGTGTGTGTGTGTATGCATGTGTGTGTTGCTTACAAATTGTTTCTCCTGAAAGTGTCTGAACTTATATTTTTGAGCTGATATTATGGTAAAGTTATCTGAAAGATGGGTGTCAGATGTTTGGACAGGGGCACAATTTCAGTGCTTGCCCTAGGCGCTATTTTCCCTAGATACACCTCTGACTGTAGACATGCTTTTAAAAAGTCACCACTCTTACACAAACACTTAAATGTTCACTGGAAATAATGTAAGTAGCACTGCAAAAGTGTGATCGAGCAAGTTTGAGTAATTATGCAAGAGTGCAGCAGTGATATAGGAAGATGCTGAAAGGCATCATCATACTTCACGGGAGATGGCAATGGTAAACACCTCCTACCAAAGAAAACCACATGGCTTTGGGGTCGCCAGGAGTCGACACCAACTCAACGGTGCAACTTTACTTTAGTGGCTTTTTTCTTTCTTTTTAAGATGCTCAGATTGGTGCAGATGATTCTGAACTCCCTGAGTTACACAAAGCAACATGCCAGCCACTAACTTTAAGTGGTTCTTTATGAAACCATTTTTTAAAACATAAGAACAGCCCTGCCAAGGTCCAAGGGCTATCTAGTCGTGCATCCTGTTTCACACGGTGGCCTCTGAGAATCCCACAGGCAAGAGGGGAGGGCATGCCCTCTCTCCTACTGTTGCTCCTCTGCAACTGGTATTCAGAGGCATCCTGCCTCTGAGGCTGGAGGTGGCCTGTAGCCCTCAGACTCTATAGCCACTGATAGACCTGTCCTCCATAAATTTATCTAAGCCCTTCTTAAAGCCATCCAGGATGGTGGCTGTCACCACATCTTGTGGAAGAGAACCTCATAGGTTGGTTGGTTGGTTGGTTGGTTGGTTTATTTATTTATTTAGCATTTATATCCCACTCTTCCTCAAAAGGTGCCCAGAGCATTGTACATGGTTATTTTTATCCTTATAACAACCCTATGAGGTAGGTTAGGCTGAGAGTTAAATGACTGGCCCAGAGTCATCTAGTGAGTTCCATGGGATTTGAACTCAGGTCAGCGTGGAAATAACTTGACTAGCAAGCCAGAGGTTGCTGGTTCGAATCCCCACTGGTATGTCTCCCAGACTATGGGAAACACCTATATTGGGCAGCAGCGATATAGAAAGATGCTGAAAGGCATCATCTCATACTGTGTGGGAGATGGCAATGGTGAACCCCTCCTGTATTCTACCGAAGACAGTCACCAGGAGTCAACACTGACTCAACGGCACACTTTACCTTTACTACCCCAGTCCTAGTCCAGCACTCTAACTACTACGTATGAAAAAGTGTTTCCTTTTGTAGGTCCTAAATTTCTTCGCAATCAGTTTAATGGGATGACCCCTGGTTCTAGCGTTGTGCGAGAGGGAGAAAAATTTCTCTTCCTCCACACCATGCATAATTTTATAGACCTCTCTCATGTCACTCCTCAATCGTCTTTTTTCTATACTAAAAAGCCCCAGGTATTGTAGCCTTGCCTCATAAGGAAGGTGCGCTTTTAACCACTTTACAAATTGGTTCAGTAATCTAGTTAATTGATTCAGACACTTTGAAGCAGTTTAGATACACTTCATGTCAAATAACATGTCTCTGTTCCTTGAAAAATAGCTCTTCTTTTTCTTTACAAAAATGTAAAGAAAAATCACCATTTAACTGAAGAAGAGGTGTTCCTACTTTTCAACCATTTATTTTGCAAAACCATTCTAATAAAATACAGACAGTTCTAATAAAATATGGATCAAAAACAGGGGGAGAGAGGATTATAATCACTCAATTATAATATGAGTGATTACAGAATCACTTTTTACAAAATGGTCACTACTCTTTGGTTTTTGGAGTTCAGTTCCTAGTCAAGACAACATCTCTTTAGGTTCAGATGCAGTTCTGGGAAGAAGGAGGATGAGGATGAGGACCACCACCTCTGAACTTGTTTTTGGACTCAGGTTCAATTCAACTCCTTGCTGGTAACACTTCATTCTAATGGTTGGTTCAGAATGCGGCAGCCAGGTTGGTCTCTGGGTCATCTCGGAGACCACATTACTCCTCTGTTGATGGAGCTACACTGGCTGCCAATAGGTTTCTGGGCAAAATACAAAGTGCTAGTTACAAAGCCCTAAACGGCTTAGGCCCTGGGTATTTAAGAGAGCATCTTCTTCGCTATGAGCCCCACCGCTCATTGAGGTCACTTGAAGAGGTCCGTCTCCAGTTACCACCAACTCGTTTGGTGGCTACACAGAGACGGGCCTTCTCGGCTGCTGCCCCGAGATTGTGGAATGCGCTCCCTGCTGGGATACAAGCCTCCCCATCTCGGGCAATTTTTAAACAACTTCTGAAAACACATCTCTTCAACCAGGCTTTCTCAGCTTTTAAGAACTTGTTTTTAAATTGTTCTGACTATTTAATTGTTGTTTTACGATGTTTTTAATTGTTAATCATTGTTCTATGCTTTTATAATTTTTGTTTTTAATTATTAACTGATTTTAATGGTGTTTTAATGTAAACTGCCCTGAGCCTTTTGGAAGGGCAGTATAAAAGTTGAAAGAAAGAAAGAAAGAAAGAAAGAAAGAAAGAAAGAAAGAAAGAAAGAAAGAAAGAAAGAAAGATATAAAGGACCAGCAGCAACACTACTCCTACCAATTATTCATTGTACTTCTCTGACTGCTGTATACAGTACTGGTTTGCTTTACAGTAGGCTTTTCTTCCCCCATTTAAAAGAGAAGGGCGCCTTGTTCTTTTAGTTAAAGACATTCTGGAGAAGGGTCACAGTCCGATGATATGTTATCAGTGGCTCAAAATGAACCTCACCTCCTGCAGCTTTGAAATAGCAGGCAGTAAACTAGGTGGTGCATTAATGAGCACAAGTGTTCAATTGCACGCACACACACATCTACCTCCCTACCCCACACCTCAGAGCAGGGCTTCTCAAACTTGGGTCCTCAGATGTTGTTTGACTTGAACTCCCATAATCCCCAGCCACAATGGCTTAAGGCCACTGTGGCTGGGGATTATGGGAGTTGGCCCAACAACATTTAGAGACCCAAGTTCAAGAACCCCTGCATTAGAGAATTAATCTCTAGAGATTCGGGTGTGGGGGCTGAAGCAAAAGGACAGCTGAGCAACTCAAAGCTAGCAACTCAAAGTTTCTGGTTCTGTTAAATGACTTGAATGAACTTAAGCTTCCGCACTCAAAACAGTTACTGTATTATTATTAACATCAGTAAAAAAATTTGCTGCCATTAACTGGAAGAAGAGTCGGCCACCGAGCATAGAAGAGTGCTTGCTAACTGGGCAAAAGAGGCACTTTTCAAAACGGCAATTCTCTTTGTATTAAGTAGGGAGGGAGCAACTGGCCCTATTTAACCCTAGTACAGCATCTCTACAGTAGCTGTTGCTGGTGTGATAATTGCCAAAAACAATCAAACAACAACAAAAACCACCATGACTAATGGGGTCGGGGTGAGATGCCGCTCCTAACACAGATTAAACAGCTCCACTCACCATGTGGGTTGCCCCTCTTGTACAGGGAAATGCCACACAAGTACCACACTTTCCCAGAAAGAATGAGGGCCAAAGCTGGCGCCATCACTTCCCATGTGAGAGCGTTCATCCACGTGCCACATTGCATGTCCTTACATGCTACGTAAGGTGCCAGGAAAGGGAAAGATCTCTTTCTCAGGCTCCTGTGCCTTTTCTCCTCCATCACCTGTTCCACTGTGAGTCTGGCAGACTGAGGGCTTCAAGGGTGCCATCAGTACCATGTACATTTAGTGCTTGTGTAAAGGAGAGGAAACCAGAAGTTGCATCTTCCAAACCAACAAAATTTCCTCTTCTATAAAATTATTTAAAAGCATGGAATCTCCATCCTTTTCTTCATCTCTTTGCTTTTCCAGAATCCTTAGGATACAATATGGCTCTCCTAATAATAGGAACCTAAGAAACTGCCTCATACCGAGTCAGACAATTGGTCCATCTAGTTCAGTATTGTCTACCCTGACTGGCAGTGGCTGTCCGGGGTTTTAGCCCAGGGTCCTTCCTAGCCCTAACTGGGAATGCTGGGGATTGAATTTGCGACCTTCTGCATGCAAGGCAGACACGGTACCACTGAGCTAAGGTCCCATCCCCAGACCACGAGAACTGGTCTTGCAGTACCGAGCATGAATTGCTCACCTTTTGCTAAGCAGGGTCTGCCTGCCCTGTTTTGCATTTGGATGGGTGTCCCTGGGACAGACAGCCCAATCCTGAGATACCAGAAAATTAGTATGCAGCGTGGGGGTACCTGCACTTTTGCACACCAATGCCGAACTAAGTGCCAGCATTACAGAAACAGATAAGGCCGTTCTAATTTATAGGGCTGGGATTGTTCCAGCAGCATCACCTTTTCTACACAGACAACTACTTCTGAGTCATAGCTATTAAAAATGTGAAAACTTTCAAGAACAACCTTGCCAACTTCCAGCCCACAACCTTTCTCAGTAACATTAATCTACAGAAAAAGCGATCTTTCGGTGGCTTTAAATAAAAAACATTCTGTACAGAGAAGTGCATTAGAATTATGATTCTCAGTCAAGATTCTCCTCTGCTGCTGAGGCAGCCAACCTCCATCACTAATCATGTCCCTTACTGGGTTTTTTTCCTCCTGAATCTGCATCAATTTCCCTTCAGTTTCCACTTAAGACTCCCACTGTACACATTTAATGCTGTGCGGCTCTGTTAACAGCTCATACTGTACCTCCAGAAAATGCTGTGCTATTCAAAACTTGGTGTGAATGATTGTTCCTGCATTCATCAAAATAGTAAACCCAGGTAAGAACAAAAGAATATAAGAACAGCCCTGCTGGATCAGGCCCAAGGCCCCAGCATCCTGTTTCACACAGTGGCCCACCAGGTGTCACTGGAAGCCTACAGGCAGGAGCTGAGGGCATGCCCTCTCTCCTGCTGTGACTCCCCTGCAACTGGTATTCAGAGGCATCCTGCCTCTGAGGCTGGAGGTGGCCTATAGCCCTCCAACTAGTAGCCACTGATAGACCTCTCTGCTATGAAGTTATCCAAACCCCCAAAGCCATCCAAACTAGTAGCCAACGCCACATCTTGTGGCAGATAATTCCACAAGTTGACTATGCATTATGCGAAAAAGTACTTCTGTTTGTTGGACCTAAATTTCTGGGCAAAAAATTTCGGGGATGACAACGGGTTCTAGTGTTATGTGTGTGAGAGAGAAATTTCTCACTATCCACTTTCTCTATACCATGCATGATTTTATATACATGCATGCTTTTATTTTTTAAATTTTAATGTGTTTTTCTCTATTATGTTTTTTATCTTTTTATGAATTTTAAATGTGTTATATTTTATGTTTTAATTCTGTACACCGCTTAGAGATTTTTTAATATTAGGCGGTATATAAATTCAATAAATCAACAAACCTCTATCATGTCTCCCTGCAGTCATCTTTTTTCTCAACTAAATAGCCCCAGGCGTTGTAGCCTTGCCTCATAAGGAAAGTACTCTAGGCCCCTGATCATCTTGGTTGCCCTCTTCTGCACCTTTTCCATTTCTACAATATCCTTTTTTAGATGTGGTGACCAGAATTGTACACAGTAATCCAGGTGTGGCCACACCATAGTTTTGTATAAAAGTATTATAATATTAGCAGTTTTATTTTCAATCCCCTTCCTAATGATCCCTAGCATGGAATTGGCCTTTTTCACAGCTGCCGCACATTGAGTCAAGACTTTCAATGAGCTGTCCACCACGACCCCAAGATCCCTCTCCTGGTCAACTACTGACAGCTCAGATTCCATCATCACTTTACACTTGCCAACAGTGAACCACATTTGTCATTTTGTCACCCACTCACCCAGTTTGGAGAGATCCTTCTGGAGATCCTCGCAATCTGTTTTAGATTTCACTACCCTAAATATTTTCGTATCATCTTCAAATTTGGCCACCTTGCTGCTTAACCCAATTTCTATATCATTTATGAACAAGTTAAAGAGCACCAGTCCTACTTGTAGGGGACCTGGGGGACCCACTTCTTACTTCCTTCCATTGTGAAAATTCTCCATTTATACCTACCCTCCATTTATACCCTACCCTTTTCCTGTTCTTCAGCCAGTTAGCAATCCACACATGTACTCGTCCCCTTATCCCACGACTGCTAAGTTTTCTCAGGAGTCTTTAATGAGGAACTTTGTTGAAAGCTTTTTGGAAGTCCAAGTATACTATGTCAACTGGATCACCTTGATCCACACACTTGTTTTCACTCTCAACGAACTCCAAAAGGTTCGTGAGGCAAGATTTACCTTTGTAGAAGCCATACTGGTTCTCCCCCAATAGGGTCTGTTATTCTATGTGCTTTACAATTTTATCCTTGAGGATGCTTTCCATCAATTTGCCTGGAATGGACATTAAGCTAACTGGTCTCTAATTTTCCGGATCGCCCCTGGATACCTTTTTGAAAAGCTACAGGTCCCTTACAGTCATGAAACAGGCAGTAAGTGTACCTTCATTCAGTATAACATGTTACTAATGCTACCTGTGTACAGATCTGTACCTCTGTACACTGTACAGCTTAAACATCTCAAGTTAACACCTCAAACTGTAAAATATAAATACAGCTTGCATATATGAGTTTGCAAAAATGCGTGTCATACTGATAGCTCATCAGAAAGTTTCCTATTGAGTTTATGCTCTTCGTGGGAGACCCAGTTTTGCCTCTCTGAATTGTACAAAATGGCCTTTTATCTATCTACAGGAATGTTACACAGCAAGGAGAATGCCATCCATGTTCAACATAAGATTTTAAAAAGAAGAAGAAAGGAAACTACACAGGTTATATAAGCTCTTGAAACCATTTGTGCAAGTGCCCCAGTTTTGCAACTTATATAAAAGCCATCGTCAGACTGACAGTATGATCTTACTGGAGCTGTAGACAAAGCAATGCAGAACCAGGAATTTCCATCAAAACGAATACATTTCCTGGTGAATAATGAGCCACATTTTGCAGCAAAAACAATAAGAAGAGATTCTATTTTGGACAGCCCATAAGGCAGTCATAAAGATGGTTTTAATGGGCCAACAGAGAGAATCCTCCTGTTGGAAGACATTGCTGACACAAACCAGGATTATGCCAGTGGAAGAATATGAGTGATTTCAAAACTATAGGCTGCGGTGCTAATCCCGGACTTGGCAGAGAACTGAACATCATCTGGCTAGAAACCACAACACACAAGAAAAGTCCCCAGATCAATCTCAGCCCACTGTCTTGATCAACACAGTTAAGGGGAAAGGATCCTAACACAAGCAGAAGTTTCAAATCAGTTCTCCCACTGCTTTTCTGTTTCCCTTTGAACTGTGCTCAATATTCTCCACATCTTTCCTGAAGTTTTATCCTGCACCAAACATACCAGGCAAACCTGCTCCTGCACCCTTCAACCCTCTTTGCTTACCCTGGTCAGACCGAAAATCAGATCCACCAGCCAGCTTCACACACCAGTCGGAAATGAAGGGTCTCCTTAGAGTGCCAACCGGCGCCACTCCCAAGTCTATTTAAGAGCTGGAGTTGATCAACAGAAACCACTCCTTCCACAGGGCTGGGTGTGCCACCTCTCCAGCAGCGGCACTTGAAAAACCTGGAACCTGTCCTGGCATGGAACAAGACCAGGAGCTGAACACAGAACTACTGTACTACGGAAGGAGAGCCTGCCTGCTCCTGAGTGACAAGGTGCAAAACAGGCCATGCCACACACTGCTATTGACAATGCGAGCATTGGATGTGTGAGAGCAGCAGTACCCAGCAGGCCTTTGATAACCAGCTATTTCTTACTAACAGCTCACCAGAAAAGCACAATACCAGTGTTCTCTCTAAGATGTGCGCATGTGCACGCGCTCACATGTATTTTGATGTAAGTAAAGTAAAGCATGCCATCAAGTCGATTTCGACTCCCGGTGCCCACAGAGCCATGTGGTTTTCTTCGGTAGAATACAGGAGGAGTTTACCATTGCCTCCTCCCGCACAGTATGAAATTATGCCTTTCAGCATCTTCCTATATCGCTGCTGCCCAATATAGTATCAGCAGGGATTCGAGCTGGCAACCTTCTGCTTGTTAGTCAAGCATTTCCCCACGGCACCATTAGATCCGCTCAGAGAATTTTAGATTCCGCTCAGGTTTAATCAGGAAGGCTCCACTCCCTTGAGGAGATCATATAAGCCCAAGCACTCACGCCGGCTTCTACTGCAAAACAGAAACGGTTCTCTCAGTTCTCTCACATGGCTCCTTTCATCCTGAGGCCTTCTGTGCTTGCCTCTTAAGAGAGGCAGTATACAACAGGGAGTTGCCTCTTTTTCTCCTTCCTGTGTCTGCTCTTTGCCTTTAACACCAGCCTGACACACAAATCAAAGAGAAGCAGCTTTCCCCCATCATTTCATCTCCATGCAAAGAGAAGTCGTGTGTGTGTCCCCCCATCCCCTTTGAAGGCACAGAAGTGGGGGGAGGGGGATAAGGCAGCCCCATTTTAAATTAGTACAAACCTACAGGAAAATTCACTCTTTTTGGCACGCGTACTTGAATTGTATGGGGAATGGGAGGGGGGCTTAATGGAATCTAAAAGCTCCATCCCCAAATCCCTCCAATTTCAGTCAAATCACATCCCCCCCCCATCACTTACTAAACTGTAGGGAAGGGGGTTAGGCCGAGAGGACTGTAATTGGCCCAGAGGACCTGCTTTCCTTTCCAGAGCCCATGTGTGGGTGTCAGACCTGTGAGGTGGATTCCAGGCATTCAGCATTAATATCTAACCAGCTCTGACCATTTGTATGCAAATGCAGGCAGGGCTTTGCTTCTGGTTCTGCCAATGATTAATGTGGTCTTTATGAGCCGCTGTATCAGACTTGGCAGCATGAAGGAGGGACTGCTGCTGGTGGATGAGGAGTTGGGCCGTTCTCATGCTGTCGCTCTGTTTTGCTCAAAACAGAAAGGCACACATGCTTATTTGGCATTTTGCAGGAGACTGCAAAATCCTCTGTGGACATAGGAAGATGCAGAGAAGAGTGGTCAAGACAAGGAAAGTCTGGTTTGCATGAGAACAACTCTGGTACAAACAGAAAATGCGGAATTCAGCCTGCTAAAATTCAATCAGAATTCAAACCCATCATAGCTGCCAGGCCAAGCTATGGAGAGATTGAGCAGTAAGTAAAACCCAGGGCTGGAGCCCTTCTGGATTCTGGAAGTCTAAATGTCGATAAAACTTGGAGTCTGGACATTTGGAGTAAACCCCTAAACATTACAGAGACATGGCTGCACAATGCTGCTTGCACTGAAGGCAGGATTGCAGTTCGCTACTTGGGGAAATCCAAGCCAAGCACATAGCCAGTGAAGCAAAGGCAATGCCAGAGAGAGCAGAGACCGTAGCTGTGGCTCTTAAGGCCAGATGAGAGGCAGGGAACAAAGGAGCGTGGAATCTCGTGATCTCCCGTGGGGGTGGGAAACCTGTCTCAGTGCTAGTCTTGGGAGAGTTGCCTGATACAGAGTCAGACCGCGGGTTCATCTGGCTCAGGATTGTCTTCACCAGTGTTTCTGGAGTCATGGACCGGTACATTGTTTGTGTGCAGTTTCCCAGACCAGCAGTTAGTAAGGGGGTCTCCTGCCTTGCCCCCAACCCCACCCCCAGGCACCCCCCAAAAAACCAATTTTGGGCAGCTCTCTGGATCTCATTTCCAGGCAGCCTTCGCTGCTGGATAATGTTCATTTCCAGGAAGCAAAATAAATGTTATCCAGCAGCGAGGACTGCCTGGAAATGAGCTCTGGAGAGCCCCTGCCGGCTTTGGGGGAGGGGGGGCGGTTTTTATTAGTGATGCCTCACAGACTGGTACCCAATACCTTGTGGACCGGCACCGGTCTGTAGACCAGTGGTTGAGAAACACTGGTCTATACTGACTGGCAGCAACTCATAGGAACATAGGCACTTGCCATATACCAAGTCAGACCACTGGTCCATCTAGCTCAGTATTGTCTACACAACCTGGCAGTGGCTTCTCCAAGGTTGCAGGCAGGAATCTCTCTCAGCCCTGTCTTGGAGATGCTGCCAGGGAGGGAACTTGGAAGCTTCTGCTCTTCCCAGAGCAGCTCCATCTTCTAAGGAGAATATGTTACAGTGCTCACATGTAGTCTTCCATACAAATGCAACCAGGGCAGACCCTGCTTAGCAAAGGGGACAATGCATGCTTGCTACCACAAGATGTTATTTCTCAACCCTACCTGAAGATGTCAAGGATTGAATCTGGGACTTCCTGCGTATTCTTCCACTGAGCTACACTCTTTCCTTGATGCTTTAAGGCAGTGATCTTCATTATTTTTCAAGTGGGGCACACTTTGGCAAAAACAACAACAACAACCCCTTGTCCTTACCTTTGTGATTTGCCCAGCTCTGGGCAGAGGAGGCAGCTTTAAGAAAAACAGAGCACCGTTGAGCCCCAGCCATCTTCAAGGGCAGACAAGGCGTGCCTTTCCCAGCCCTTTCCTTATTCTGCTCTATGGAGAAAGCACTGGAGAGGACTACACTTCCCAGCATGCTGTGAGCACCTTCCAAGATGGCACTGGGGCTCAAAAGGGCTCTGTTTCCCTGCAACGAGCCTCATCAGTGCTGGGCAAAGTATGGCGCTCTGTGGTGGGAACGGCCACCACTTTTCATAGTGCCAAGGGACTGAATTCGACTCCAGCCAAAGCACCACACAAGCCTCACAATTAGTTCAGGAGCTGCACCTATTTGTATTTATTTATTTATATTTACGGATATTTATATGCCACTCTTCAACCAAAGTTCTCAAAGCGGTTTACATAGAAAAATACATAAATAAGATGGCCCCATGGCCTCCAAAGGCTCACAATCTAAACAGAAATGTAAGGCAGACACCAGCAACAGCCACTGGAGGGATGCTGCGCTGGGGATGGATAGGGCCAGTTGCTCTCCCCCTGCTAAATATAAGAGAATCGCCACTTTAAAAGGTGCCTCTTTGCTCAGTTCGCAGGGGTTAACTTAAGTATACAGATCCGTCACATCTGAATTCCATTCTTCCTCCAGCATGGAGTGGAGCCATAGTTCAGTGGCAGAGCATCGGCTTTGCACGCAGAAGCTCCCCAGTTCAATCCCTGACCTCTCCAGGAAGGGATGGGGAAGACGCTTGCCTGACACCCTGGAGAGCTCCTGTGGCGGTCACGGCAAGGCCTGGGAGCCCACGGCTCCTGTCAACTCTAACTATGGCTCCCTGACTCATTGTTTATTGGGCCTGTGAGAAACTCTGGTCCAGGCTGAAAACTCTGCACAGTCCCTCCCGGGACCAGGCGGACGTGACCATCCCCACCCTGCAGTGCTGAGCTTTGCCCAGAGCTGGTGGAGGTAGGGTGGGGGGCTTCTTTAAGGGACACAAAGGCCTCTTGAGCTCCTGCATCATACTGGAAGGCCTGTAAGGAGTGCTGGGAAATATCGCTCTTTTTAGTGCTTTCCCCACTGAACTCTCAAGAGAGGGCTCCATCTCTCTTAAAGGGCCCTCCCAGCACTGAAAAAACTGCAGTGCTGTGCAGAGGTCAGCACAGAAGGAAATGCTTTTCACATCGAAGGGGGCTTTCCCCCCAACCAAAGTGGCCCCTGCTTGAAAAATAGTGGAGATGATCCCTGGTGCAGACAATACTACCTAGAACAGTGGTGGTTCAGTATAAGGCAGCCTCCTATGTAACTATGCTCTTCGGTCATTAGGCTTAAAAAATTCGCTTCGTGCCACTTGTGAGGCCCCTTCTCTGCTTTCTCTAAGGGTAAGAAAGTGTTTCTTATGTCATTCTGCCGAGCTCTGGAGCAGGCAGAAGCTGCCTCTGGAGCAGAAACTGCACTTTGCGATCCTACGTATGATCTGCATTAACAACCTGCCTTTCAGATCCACCTACTGTATATATCATGCAGGCCAGTTCAATGGCCAAATTATTCTCTTGAATACCACAGCCTGCAGCTTTAGTTCAGCTCAGTTCAATATGATCCACTCAGTTATTCAGTGCAAATAGAAGTCTTTGATGCATACTAAAATACTCTTCATCCTTTCTTTTAAAAACCTCTTGACTACGCTATGTAAACAGGCATAAGAGCAATAAGGAACTTTTTCTTGACTACAGCAAATTAAATAAAGGAAGCACTTCTGTTGTTAGGTTTTTCAGAGAGAGAGAGAGAGAGAGAGAGAGAGAGAGAGAGAGAGAGAGAGAGAGAGAGAGAGAGAGAACACTGTGGCAAATAGCTTCATTAACTTTTGATTAAGCTATAAAGTTACGTTTTATTAAAAAGGCAAATAACCAACTGGCTAATTAGAAGAAGTGATTGCGCAGCAGTTTCATATTGAAATGTGTGTAGAAATATGACCCGTTCCAAAATCCATTTCCACATCATCTCATTCTTATATCATCCTATGTAAACAGCAATCTGTTTAACTTTGTTACTGATGCTAGAATGGGAGCTCTCTTCATGACACGCTCTGGTGCTACTGGAGTAAGCAAGTCAACTGGAGAATCACATGGGTAGAGCCAATCCCAAGAGATCCTCCCATCCAACTCCCAAGAGATCCTCCCACCCAACTTTCCCCTGCAGGACAGACTGATTCCCACAATTACTAGGTAGGGAGAAGCCATGTGGTTGGCCCCGCCCACATGGTTTCTTGTAATGGAGCATTCAAGAAGCAGCTTCCATGCTGCTAGCAATTAATGGGTATCCCCAAAGTCCATCAAGCTGGGAAGGACCTGGAATTCAAGCTTATTTCTGCCTTAGAAAACCACAATCCCTCATACTGTACGGAGGGGCTTGTAATGGTTGATAACAGAAACATACTATGTGTATGCTCGGATGCATTATTGACTATTTCACATGATCCAACAGTAAGTTCTGGCACTGGAAACACATTCTGGAGCTAAATCCTGTTTGAATTAAGGCCTACCCTAAGCCCATTTTGATAATATATCTCAAATATATTTAGGCAAACCATATGTGTGTTTGTGTGTGTAGAGGGAGGGGGAGACAAGGGAACAGGGAGGGAGAGAGAAAGCGATAGCAAGAGAGAGGGAGAGCGAGTGAGCGCTGTAGCAGCTTCGGCCTCACTCATTCACATGAAACTCCCAGACCAAACCACAAAAGATAGAAACATGCTGTTTCACAGGTAGGTTCCAGATCTCACCCAGGCTACCAGAATACTTGAAAATCGCCCCCACCCTACCCAGCAACAAATGATTAATTTGCCCAAAAATCTCTTCTATTGGAAAAGAATGAGGAATTATCTTCCAACAAACTTTGGCAGTTTTCTTGGGTACTTGTCGAGACAGAAAGTTCACTGCATTTTGATCCGTGTCAGATTTCCACAAAAATCGCTTAAGAAATAGAAAAACACAAGCAAGTTTAAGTGCTGGAGATATAAATACCTACACTCTTCTGCACATTACCTAGCAAGGAGTGAAGGCAGAGTGCATGGTCATTTTCTGTTTTACTAGTACCTTATATACATACATGTATATTTTGAGGAACACTTGCTAAGATTCACAAGTTCACTTTTCAAATGTAGCATCCAGCTCTCATGAGGAAAAATGTTTGAGAGCAACTACTGCGCAATCAAGAATAAAAACAAACGTTCTAATTTTTAAAAAGGTTTTTAAATCCTATCTCAGAATTGCACTCACCTCCACCCGCCAGCAGAACTGCAAAGCCTGTGGTTTAGACAGAAAGAAATATTACAGTTTCTTTTATTCTCAACCGTTACACCATGCCCAAACAACCTATGACACTCCAAGCGAGGTGCAGGCATGTATTATGACCCGCCCAGTACTGGACAAACCCAATTCTTGCAATCCAAGATTACCAGCAACCAGCACTAGTGAGCACCATAAAGAGTTCAATTTGGTAGGTCACAAGTTGCCATGCATTACACTGATGCACGCATTTACAAAGCTGCACTTTTCCCCCAATGCAAAGTACTGTGTGTTTAAAAAAAATAACATTCTGAAGAGTACACAAAGCACTCTGGTGGTTTATAAGTGCCTCGAGCACTTGGTATGCGAAAGAGTAAGCAAGAAAAGCAGTAAATTTCCACTGCCAAGAGAACCAGGTGAAAAGTCAACAACATTTGTATACTTCACCCGTAGAAACCTTAAGGCAAATCACAATAATAGAGCCATTCATGGCGAAAGGTTCTGGATCCTGCATCTGTTGCTCATATGCCTGCAAACTGTGCAGTGCACACAAACCTAGGAACAAGAGACACACACCCAGGGGCAGTGTTCCCAGTAAGAGGGATTTCCAGATGTTGTTGGCTACAGTTCCCAGAATCCCCAGCTGCAATGGCCTTTGGCTGAGGATTCTGGGAACTGCAGTCAACAACATCTGGAAATCCCTCTTACTGGGAACACTGCCCAGGTGTGTAGGGATCATTGAGATAGGGAGGACGACCATACCCCAGCCACCAGGGTCGGGACGTCAAGGGGAGTAATGGCAGGTGAGAGGGCAGGTGAGAGAGCAGGGGAGTAATGGCAGGTGAGAGGGCACACCCTCAACTCCTGTCTGTGGCTTCCAGCGGCATCTGGTGGGCCACTGTGCAAAACAGGACGCTGGACTAGATGGGCCTTGGGCCTGATCCAGCAGGGCTGTTCTTATGTTCTTAAGGCACCCCCTTGGTCAGGACACCCCCTTGTCTGCTCCTGTATCCAGCCAGTGGACGTAGTGCTCTCCAGCTGGACGTAGTGGACGTAGTGCTCTCCATTCCCCTCTCCTCCTCAGCCAGTGTCTCGCTGAAATGCTGGCTAGACTTGGAAACGGGGTGGTGGGGAGCCCAGCCAACCAGCGTTTCAATGAACAATGATTGGGAAGGACGGGAGAGAGTCTCAATGAACCTGGGCAGCGGCTACACCCCTTGATTCTGATGTGAGATGGGGATGCTCCTTGGAGGAAAGGGGATGCTCCTTGGAGGAAAAGCAGGATAGAAAATGTAAAACAATAAATAAATAAAATAATATGTGTCCTGTGCCAGAGATGGGGTAATTTGGCCCCTGCAGAGCTTCCCCAGGAAGCAGTTCATTGAATCGCTCACTAGGAGCTTCTCTCCCTGCCTCCTGAGGAGCTCCCAGTCAGAGATTCAATGGACCACTGGCTGGAGAACATAGGAAGCTGCCATATACTGAGTCAGACCTTTGGTCTATCTAGCTCAGTATTGTCTTCACAGACGGGCAGCGGCTTCTTCAAGGTGGCAGGCAGGAATCTCTCTCAGTCCTATCTTGGAGATGCTGCCAGGGAGGGAACTTGGAACCTTCTGCTCTTCCCAGAGCGGCTCCATCCCCTGAGGGGAATATCTTTCAGTACTCACACTTCTAGTCTCCCTTTCATATGCAACCAGGGCAGACCCTGCTTAGCTAAGGGGACAAGTCAAGCTTGCTACCATAAGACCAGCTCTCCTCTCCATTAGACCAGCTCTGCAGGGGCTGGCTGTTTCCGTCCCTGACACTGGCCATGCCCCCATGTCTGATGTCAGATGCAGGGGGCGTGGCTTGGGGCACGCACACGCGATTGGCAGTCACAGAGGGCAGAAGAGCTGCCAGCAGGACTACATTCTCTGGCTGCCCAAGTCCTCCCTACCCCGCTGCACACAGCATGGCAGAGCTCACCACAATACCACTGCCCAGAGATACTGTGAGGGAAAGGTGCCCCTCACAGCCGTGTTGACGTCACAGGGGCGCTTTCCAGATCAGACCCTGCAATGGGGTCATGTTGTATCTCAGAAGTGTGTCTCCACATTCCTGTGTTGTGACACCGCAGTCCCTACACAGACAACCGGGTGCCATTCACATTGCCAATGCCTTGTTTAGAATTCAATCGCTGCGATATAGAGCTAGGACGTCGTATATCCGGCGTAAGAAAGCGGTTGTTTTTTCAGGTTGTTTCCACGAGACTGCTCCCCCTGCTGTTTACATTTTGAATGCGACTTGCCTGAATGGAGGCATTTTGCTGTTGTTGAGCAACTAGTCTGGAAAGCGCCAGGGAGGCTTTTAACTTAATTTATCTAACCTTGATGGCTATATGGTAACTTCCAGGTACAGAGGCAGGCTGCCTCTGAATAGCAGTTTCAAGGAAGCAACAGCAGGAGAGGGAACAGGCCTTTATCTCCTGCTTGGGGGCTTCCCGGAGGCTTGTGCTTTGGCCAGACCTTGGAAAAAAAATTCCTTTGTAACTAAGAGCCAGCCCAAAAATGTATGAGCCAGGCAATGAACATCTGACAAAATTACTAGACCTCATGATGGACACTGGGGTATATGTGTCTAAATGGGCTTCTCTTTATCCCCTTTACAAGTAACAAACAGAAATAGGGCTGCCTGGGACAAATAAAGATTGTATTACATAACTCTACCTCTGAATACTATTGTCCATGCACCATGGTTGAAATTTCAAGGCACCATGGTTTCCTGGCACCTGGGATTTGTCAAGTAGGGGTGTGCACGGAACCGCGGAGCTGCGGTCTGGCACTGGGGTAGGAGGTTCCATTAAAGGCGTGGGGGGCTTTGCTTACCCCTCCCGCATTTTCCCAACTCCGGCGCCGTATTTACTTGAGAAATCGGGTGGCAGGATACCTCCCTACCGCCCGCTTCAATCCCCGCTTGGCCGCCCCCTTCAACCCCCCTGCCGCCCCCTTCAAGCCCCCTTCAAGCCCATTTTGTCCTTAGAAAACTGGCGGCAGGATACCTCCCTGCCGCCCCTTTTCCTGCTTGGCTGCAAAAGGCTTAACCTTTTGCAGCCAAGCAGGGAAAGGGGCGGCAGGGAGGTATCCTGCCGCCCGTTTCCTAAGGACAAAACGGGCTTGAAGGGGGCGGCCAAGCGGGGATTGAAGCGGGCAGCAGGGAGGTATCCTGCCACCCAATTTCTCAAGTAAATACGGCGCCGGGAGTTGGGAAAACGCGGGAGGGGTAAGTAAAGCCCCCCCCCTTAATGGAACCCCCCACCCCAATCCTGCCGAACCGAACCGCCCCGTGTCTGGACCAGTCCGGAGGCCTGTAGAATGGCCTCCGGACAGGTCCGTGCACATCCCTATTGTCAAGCCCTGTGTTGGGCCACTGGGAGAAACAGGATGCTGACCAAGACAGCTGCTGCAGCAGCAACAACAAATATGTATGTGCCACTTTTCGACAAAGGTTTCTAAAGCAGTTTACATAGAGAAATGAATGAACGAATAAAGATGGATTCCTGTCCCCAAAGGGCTCGTATTCTAAAAAGAAACATAAGATAGACACCACCAGCAACAGTTTGGCTGGGGGTGGATACGGCCAGTTACTCTCCCTCTGCTAAATAAAGAGAATCACCAGGTTAAAAAGTTGCCTCCTTGCCCAGTTAGCAGGGGTTAAGGTACCTCTTATGTTTTAATTTTTGTTATACTTACAACTTGTTCCACTTCTGGGAAGCTAACAGAATCTCAAAGGTCTTCTTCCACTCCGGCACTTTCCTCACTTTATTAATGCAACAACATTTGGTTCTCTCAGGCTGAGGACAATACCACTTCCAAGAGTGGTTAGCATTGAAAAGCTTCTTACAGAGTTCCCAGAATATGAAGGCTCTGCCTGAAGAATGGAGGTGGGGAAGTGCACTTGTGGTAGATGCCACAGATGCTGGAGTCTGCACAGGTGCTCCCCTAGGAGATGGAGCGTGGAAGTACACCTGAGATGGAATGAGGGACCTCAGGTGTATTCCCACCCACCATCTTGGAAAAACACCTACTGAAACTAATGACACACGGTGGGCAGACTGTGCGGAGTAAATGATGGGGATCTTCTCGGGGGAAATTGAATTGTAATTTTTTGGAGGGAAATATTCAATGCCCTAAATCAACTGGGATTCAATTTAGAACATTTGTTTTGTTTATAATAGAGTACACAAAACTAACATAACACCACCACATACTATCTTGATTGTAAATGTTATATAAATATTACAAACCTTTTCCCAATAGCCCAAAAGTGTTTGAACTGAAACTTTTATTAAGCAAAGAATTCAATAAAGCCTACAATGTGATGTTATATTTAAACAGGCTGGAAATTATTTTTATTTGAATATTTGTAAATATTTTAAGAGGCAATTCAACATTATGCACTTGTGTTAAATAGCTTAATTTTGAGAAAGCAATGAAGGCAAGTTAGGATACTAATTTTAGCACACCCAAAGAGCTGTGCATAATAGAGAGAATTCCTAGGAACAGTCACCTAAAAATAATTAATTACAACTTTGAAATTGCCCAGTGTGACGTGTTATATCCAGTCACTGGGCAAAATCCAGCCTAGGTTAGTCACCACTAAGTACCACTGAAGCAAAAGAGACATGACTAATTTATATCCCATTAATTTTAATGAGACTTAATCATGAGTAATCTGTGTGGATCCTGCCCATCATGTTACTAATTAGTTTTTTAAAACAATCTATTTTTAGAAAAGGAAACGTTTTCCATGGGAAAGTACAGCAGTAAACATTGTTCCCTTATGGCAGACCTTGACAAAAAGAAAAATTTGGATCTAGGAGTCAGACAAAAAAATTAGGAGCCAGACAATGGACACATGACAACATTACCAGACTTAGTGATGGCCACCATGGGTGAGAGGGTAAATGGGCTTCTCTTTATCCCCTTTACAAGTAACAGAAACTTGGAACAGAAACAAGGCTGCCTGGGACAAATGAATATTTTAGTAAATAACTCTGCTTCTGAATATCCTAGCCTGAGTGTCACAGTAAATTTCTGGGTGCCATGCACCTGGGATTTGTCAAGGCCTGCCTTACAGAAACCTTGCACAGATTTTTTTTTTTTTAATTTTATTTTGCCCCACATTGCTGGTGCAGGTTTTCCACAAGAGAGCTCCCAGCTCCCAGAGTGGCAGGGCACCAATGTGGGAACCACCCACATGATTCACACACCCTAAGCCACTGTTATTAAAAGGTTGCTGGAACCACACAGGACTCAGCCATGGGATGACTGGATTGGAAAATGGGTTCTGTCATGCACTTGTAACACATGGGCCTCTATTTCACAGCTAGCAGAAAGGTACAAGAGGAATCTGGCCCATGATTTTGCTCTTTCAGCTACACCAATGCTGTCGTTCTCAAAACTGGCTGCCTAAGAATCTAGCAGTTCCGCAGAAGTTTATCAGAGACTCCTTGATGAGAAAATCAATAGCTGCAGACAAGCTTCCCTAAGGACAACTTCTCCCAGTTAATCAGCTCCTCAGAATTACAAATACAGTACAAAACTGTAGACTCCACTGTAGACCCGACACAGGCATGCAACTAAGAAAGATTAAACTCCACAAAAGACAAAACACCATCCCAACTGTTTACCAAAAACATAACCTTTAGGTACAAAAGTATTACTTAAGGTCCCACCTGCCCAGTGACAAAGTTTAAACAGCCGCAATATCCTAACCGTGCAAAGGTAGCGTAATCACTTGTCCCGTAAATAGGGACTAGTATAAATGGCAGTAGGGAAATGCTTGACTAACAAGCAGAAGGTTGCGGGTTCGAATCCCCGCTGGTGCTATATTGGGCAGCAGCGAGATAGGAAGATGCTGAAAGGCATAATTTCATACTGTGTGGGAGGCAGGGTGGATAAAAATCAATGATTTTTTTAAAAAAATCAAAAAAATCAGATTTTTTTGATTTAAATCAGATTTTTTTAATTTAAATCAGATTTTTTAAAATAAAATGCTTTTTGAGGAAAATATATTACCATCCAAAGGTTATTCCATCATGAAATAAAGATTAGTTTTTTAATTATGTAGAATAAGGCTGTATATGTTTAAATTTTTTGGTAAATAAATTCCATTAATCCATTCACAATGTCATGCTCTTCCAGAGGTTTTTGTAAGATTATTGGGCAGTTTCTCTGCCTACAAGATATTATCACAGATGCTTGGTTTACTTTTGCAGTTCTCAAAACTGAATTTGACTCAGCAGAGATCACATGCCTCTTCTTCACAGCAAAAATGTTATGACATGAACAGAGTTGAGAAAAAGACTTTAATCCTATTGTTCTACAAACCTATAAATACAGAATCAACCCCTTCAGTGCTAAGTTTCAAGAAGTTCAGTGAAATAGAATAGAAACAATATTTTTCTGATTGTTTGGAGTGGAATAGATCTGCACAAGAAGAAAGTGAAACTAAGTGTGAGGAGGGAGGGGCAAGCAGACAAGCAGTACAAAATGAAAGTGAAACTTTCTGAGCACAATACTGCATAGCCACAGACAGACAAGTCTTTGGATCTTTTTGTGTGTATGACCTGAGGTTTATCACATTCTTTCCTTGGAGGAAAAAACCTATAATGGCAGCAGGCCGTAAAAGAGACCCAGTTTGGCAATATTTTAATGAAGTTCCTTTACCTATCGGTAAGGCAGGCATGCGTGCAAAATGCAAACACTGCAACAAAGAAATGCAAGGACTGGTGGCCCGAATGAGGCAACATCATGAGAAGTGCTGTGATGAAGATGACCAAAGAAACACATTTGAACAGGCAGGATCTTCAGGTTGGTAAACATTTTCATTGAATCATATAATATTTCTAAAGACTGCCTTGAACTGTCATGTTTGAGCAAAATTATATTTCTTATTATTACTGCATGTTACTGTCATTTGGTACAGTTATGAAGAAAAGCAAATATTCCTTTTGGGGCAGTGCTGTGTACAATAAGCAGAAATTGTATAAACAATAAAATAACAGCATTGACTTTTTTGTTTAGGGGAATTCATGGATTCTGGAAACTATCCACCTTCAAGATCACCATCCTCCTGTTCTACAGTTTCAGAGTTATCCATCCAGGATAGTGCTTCATTAGCAGTAGCATCAGACACCCACAGCCACATATCACTATCACCTAAAAGAAAGAAAAAATCCTTCCCTCCTGGAACCACCATAGATAAGTTTGTGATAAAAACTAGCAGATTAGAAAAAGAGTTAATTGATGAAAAAATTGCCCAGTTTGTTTATGCAACGAACTCTTCTTTCCGTCTGACTGAGAACCCACATTTCATTAATATGGTTCAGTCACTGAGACCAGGATACAGTCCACCCAGCAGAGCAGATGTTGCGGGGAAACTGCTGGATAAAGTGTATGACAGAGAAATGGAGCAATGTGCAACAGCTCTGGAGGGTAGAATTGTTAACCTAAGTATTGATGGGTGGAGTAATGTCCACAATGATCCTATTGTATGTGCTTGTATAACAACAGAAGAAGGGAAAGTCTTCCTTGCACAAACAATTGATACATCAGGAAATGCACACACAGCAGAAATAATACTTACAAGAAGTGGCAGTAAAAGCTATAACAACATGTGAACAAAAATTCAAATGTCTAGTATGCAGTTTGGTCACAGACAATGCTGCAAATGTATCCAAGATGAGAAGAAATTTAGAAGAGCAGGAAGGGAATACAAAGCTAATAACATATGGTTGCAGTGCTCATTTGCTGCACCTCTTAGCCAAAGACTTAAGTGTTCCAGAAATAAAGACTAATGTTGTTGAAATTGCTAAATACTTCCGTAACAATCACTTTGCTGCAGCAGCTCTGAAAAGGATGGGTGGAACCAAGCTAACGCTCCCACAAGATGTTAGATGGAACTCTGTGGTGGACTGTTTTGAGCAGTATATCAAGAACTGGCCTATTCTGATGACAGTTTGTGAACAAAATCGAGATAAAATAGATGGCACTGTCATGGCCAAAATCCTCAACATTGGGCTTAAGAGAAATGTTGAACATATGCTGAGCATCCTGAAACCCATCTCTGAATCTTTAAACAAAATACAGAAAAATAGCTGTTTTATTGCTGATGCTGTTGAAATTTGGAAGGAACTGAGTGAACACTTAAAAACAGAACTACACATGGACAGAATTAAATTACAAGCATTAAAAAAACGAATGGGACAAGTACTGTCTCCAGCTCATTTTTTGGCAAATATTGTCAATATCCAGTACCAGGGTCAAAACTTAAGTGCTGAGGAAGAGGAGTTAGCTATGACATGGGTATCCAGCAATCATCCATCTGTAATGCCAACTATAATAAACTTCAAAGCTAAGGGGGAACCATTCAAGAAATATATGTTTGCTGAAGATATTTTAAAGAAAGTCACATCAGTGAACTGGTGGAAGTCACTTAAGCACTTGGATTTAGAGACTGTTCAAGTAATGATTTCACTTTTAACAGCAGTAGCTTCTTCTGCAGGCGTTGAAAGAATATTCTCTTCCTTTGGACTCATTCATTCTAAATTGAGAAATCGTTTGGGACCCGATAAAGCAGGACAGCTTGTTTTTCTTTTCCAGATTATGAACAAAGAAGAAGATGAAGATGACGAGTGAGCTACAGAGGAAAGTATTTAAGTTTTTCATGTGTAGGCTGGGCTGACAGTCTAAGTTTCTTAAAATATATATATTTTGTTTAGCCAAATTAGTTAACAAACATGGATGTTTGTTTAAGCAAATAACATATGCTGTAATGTTATTGTTTCAGTTGAATAAATCTATTTAAATTGTTATTATTAAGGTAATGATTATTTTTCTCCTTCCTAAGTACAACAGAAAAGTTGTCCAAATATGAATGATTAACCTATTAAACTGGGGATAAAAAAACTAATATGAAAAGTTGTTATTCTAAAAATCTTCATCTACTTGCATATTAAAGTTATACCAGCAAGAATTAGTCTTTATGTAGAAAACTATGATTTAAATCAAGCCTTACTGACTAGTGATTTAAATCGTGATTTAAATCATGAATTAAATCAGTTTGATTTAAATCAAATCCACCCTGGTGGGAGGAGGCAATGATAAACCCCTCCTGTATTCTACCAAAGACAGCAAAGACAGCCACAGGGCTCTGTGGTCACCAGGAGTCAAAATCAACTTGACGGCACACTTTACCTTTATGAATGGTTAAATGAGGACAAGTCTGTCTCTTGTCCTCAAGAGACAGTGAAACTGAACTTCCAGTACCAATGCTGGAATAAACAGATAAGACAAGAAGACCCTGTGCAGCTTCTAAACAACCTACAATTAGTGAAACTGAACTTCCTGTACAAATGCTAGAATAAGCATATAAGACAAGACGACCCTATGGAGCTTCTAAACAACCTACAAACATAAGCCTTGCTTAAGCCTTGCGGGGTTTGGCGCCTGTCTACCTACAGACCCACCTCTCCCATCCAGTTACATCCCGTCCGGTCAGATCTTCTCAAATGGCTCTTTTGTCAGTTCCTGATTTCTGAGAGGTTCGGGGTGCTAGGACCCATGAAAGGGCCTTTTCGGTTGCTGTCTGGAACTCCCTTCCCCTTCAGATTCGTTTAGGTCTGTCCTTACTGATTTTTAAATCTCTATTGAAGACTTTTCTTTTTCGCGAGTCTTTTACCCTGTAATTTACCTATTTGTTTTTTGTTTTTGTTAGTTACTTTAGTTTTTAATTTAGAATGTAATTTTAATGCTGTCTTGCTCTGTATGTTTTTGTACACCGCTCAGTCTTCGGAGTGGGCAGTATAGTAAATGTTTCTAATAAATAAATATTATTATTTATTATTATTACATTTATATCCCGCTCTTCCTCCAAGGAGCCCAGAGCGGTGTACTACATACTTGAGTTTCTCCTCACAACAACCCTGTGAAGTAGGTTAGGCTGAGAGAGAAGTGACTGGCCCAGAGTCACCCAGCAAGTCTCATGGCTGAATGGGGATTTGAACTCGGGTCTCCCCGGTCCTAGTCCAGCACTCTAACCACTACACCACTGTTAGATAGTTTTTAGTTGGGGCAACTTCAGAACAAAACTAAACCTCCTAGTACTAGAGCAAACAACATTTGCATCGGCTCACAAGCCAATCAATTTCTCTCTTTGACACGTAGCCTCAGCATGGAGGTGTGCACTAGCTTTGCTTGAGGCAGCAGCAGGGTCCACAGCTCCACTTGCCATGCTCACTGAGGCAAGGGGGATGAGACCCAGCCACCCCCTCAGCAATATAGGAACACAGGAAGCTGCCATATACTGAGTCAGACCCTTGGTCCATCTAGCTCACTATTGTCTACACAGACTGGCAGCAGCTTCTCCAAGGTTGCAGGCAGGAATCTCTCTCAGCCCTATCTTGGAGATGCCAAGGAGGAAACCTGGAACCTAGATGCTCTTCCCAGAGCGGCTCCATCCCCTAAGGAGAATATCTGACAGTGCTCACACATGTAGTCTCCCATTCATATGCAACCAGGGTGGATGCTGCTGAGCTAAGGGGACAAGTCGTGCTTGCTACCACAAGTCCAGCTCTCCTCTCAGCAGTCAAGGGTCTCCCTGAAACCGACCCTGGGGAGTCTGTCTCAGCCTGGGTCTCCATTCCTGCTGTTAACTCCCTGGAACCATCAGAACCAGGGCAGCCGGAGCCAGCCACACCCTTCAAGCACTGAGAACTCACCAGTTAAGTTCCTGCCCAAGAACCACCTCCATCACTCCCAGGTCTCCAGGAGCAGAGGAGACACCAGGTTCCATCCACGCTCAGTCTCCAGAGACTAAGCACATGCTTGGCTGCTTGGGGCCTCCCTCCCAATGGGTCTCCTCGGGAGGAGGGCTGCACGACTAATCCAGGAAGGGGTAGGACCCTTGCTGGCCATACAGCCCCTCCGTCATCGAGTGTGCCTTGCTGGGTCAACTGCTCCCCTTCAGAGCTTGCAGGTGTCTTGCCTTCCTTCGCCTCGCCTGACTTGGGTTCAGGCACCAACTCTGATAATAGCTCTGCTCTTGCACTGTGCTGCCTAGGGCTTCTGAACATCACCAGAACACAAGGCGCTGCCTTAGGGGCAATCTGCTGACCCCTTTCCCCAGCTCCAAACTTGGGAGAGTGGCTCAGGTCCTTCATTAATTAATTAATTAATTAATTAATAATGATAATAATAAGTATGCCCCACCCCTCCAGTACACTACTGCTCAGGGTAGCTGACAACATCCACAAAACACATACAATGTGAAATAAAACAGTAATAAAGTTTAAAAAGTTAAAAGACCAGACTAAAACCCCATTTAAAAATGACAAATTTTTAAATGTTTCAAATTAAAAGCTATCAGTAGAAAGCGAAAAACTGAGAACTAAAAACTAAAAAGCCTCTTCTGAGCCACACTGTATTTCCGAGGTGCTCTTAGTGCTTCATAGGGCAACAGAGATTATCTCAAACCCTTCTCCGAAGCCTGGGAGCCAGGAAGGGGGCGCAGAGACTGTTTTGGCCTCACACTGAAGAGCAGGAATTCTGTGAAAGGACAGAAGCGAGACCTTGCCTCTTGGAAAGACATAGGAAGCTGCCATATACTGAGTCCGACCATTGGTCTATCTAGCTCAGTATTGCCTTCACAGACTGGCAGCAGCTTCTCCACAGGCAAGTTCCTGGTGACCACCAGTTCTGGACTGGCAAGGCAAGATTTGTGGGGGGAGGGCCCTGGGGCAACAGCCAGTCCCAACTAACACAGTGTTCGAGCTGAAGGTACCCAAGAACCTGTCCCCAGAAATGCTCAAGGGAATCTCCTCTGCAAACAGTTGACACAGAAAGGGTTCCTGGACCTGGACTGCAGGAAGTGTGAAAGTCCTGCCCTCCTGACGGAACGGTAGAGTGTGCTTTCTATTGTTCGGGAATTCACCTCTGAGTAAGAACTTCCTTGGCAGCAAACCAAATTACAATTACGGGATTATAAAAATGCCTAAATAATGGCCACAGATAAATGGATAACAGCAGCGAAACACCATAGCCTATTTTGTTGCTGCATGGCCTAAGGATAAAGAGAAGAACCACAATGCAGAGCCTGCCTTATTCAGGCCACATACCGTAGAGTTTTCTCTAATTTTCTGTCACAGGAGCCTCTGCAGCCATAAACCCACCAACCCTACCGCACCCCACCCCACCTCCGCCCTCCCTCTCCCTCTCTCTCTCTCTCTCACACACAGAGGGAATCCAGCAGCTCCTCCTGGTGACACAGACGAGGAAGAGATCCTGGGCACACATACATCTCTCTTGCATCCGTAACCCCTGCAAACTGAGCAAGAGGCACCTTTTTAAAGTAGTGGTTCTCTTTACTGAGCAGGGGGAGAGCAACTGGCCCTATCCATCCCTAGCACAGCACCCCTCCAGTGGCCGTTGCTGGTGTCTATCTTACGTTTCTTTTTAGATTGTGAGCCCTTTGGGGACAGGGAGCCCTTTTGTTTGTTGTTGTTCTATCTATCTATCTATCTATCTATCTATCTATCTATCTATCTATCTATCTATCTATCTAAACCACTTTGGGAACTTTTGTTGAAAAGTGGTATGTAAATATTCATTGTTGTCATCATCCTCATCTTTCGAATCTGTTGCTTTTGAATCTGTGGCCATCCTAAACCAAAGGGTGGTTCAGACAAACCATGTTTGGGTGTTGAGTGCCTGAGAGGTGCTAAGCTGCTAAAGCGAGGCTGCCTAATATGTCGCTTCAGTTCTCAGCCCTGCCCTTTTGTGCCCAACCACTTGATGCCTGGAACAAATTTCTGGGTATGCTTTAGATTCGGGATCAGCCAAAAAAAACCCACCCCAATCACCCTTGACATTTTGCCCAATATTACTTAGCAAGAACATAGGGAATGGAGGAAGCTGCCTTATACCAAGTCAGTCCATCAGTCCAGCCAGTGTTCCCTCTAAGGCATGCACGTCATGTGGGCAAGCTCACACTTTTTTTTTTAATGTCAGCTCAGTTAGTTTTAGATCCCGCTCAGGTTGACTCCAGAAGGTCCCATTCTGAATGCACATGTGCACACACACACTGCCTTGATACTGCTGCCCAGAACAAAACTCATTCCACACACAGATGAAAAAAATTAGAGAGAACGCTGGATCCAGCCCATTGTCTACACTGACTGGCAGCAGCTCTCCAAGGTTTCAGGCAGGAGATTTCCCAGCCCTACCTGGAGATGCTGCCAGGGACTGAACCTGGGACCTCCGGCATGCAAAGCAGATGCTCAGTCACTGAGTCACAGCTTTCTTTATCCGTCCGTTCATTCATGCAGCTCTTTAGAGTATACGAAGCCCTTCACATACATTATATCTTGTGGTCCTTGCAAGGTAGTAAGGCAAGGTAGTAAGGTATGGTAGTTACCAGGACGGACATTTCAGTTTGCAGTGGAGAGGACAGAGGACGAGAACTGTGCTCTGCCTAACTAATGCTAATTTAACTAATGCTAATTTATTATTGTTTTTTCTCTGTAAACCGCCTGGCCTCCCAGGGTTTTAAAACTGTTTTTAAACCGTAAAGGTTTGGCCTGGTTTTCCAGGGTTTCAGAAACTGTTTTAATTGGTTTAATAATAGTTCTTTGTTTTTATATTTTTCTATTTCAACAGTTAATTGATTTGAGTGTTTTAATGTAAACCGCCCTGAGCCATTTTTGGAAGGGCGGTATAAAAACCAAATAAATCAAGAAACAAATAAATAAATGATGCATTTATAGCAGAGGTGAGATTCAAACCGCTGGCCCCTGCCGCCTGATCTGGCTGGAACAGGTTTCTTCAACGTGAGGCCCGGGGGACAGTGGCAGCCCCCATTAACCCTAAGTGCGGCTCAGTGACTATTGCTTATTGGGCCTGTGTGAGCCTTGGGCCAAAGTTGAATACTCAGCATGGGGGGCCCCTGACACAATGTCATGAGATGGCCATTCTCACTCTGTGCAGTGTTGCGCTTTTTCCAGCACCGGGGGCTCCTCTGAAGGAAATGGACCTCTTGAGCCCCTGCACCATCTTCAAAGGCATGCACAGAGTGCGAGGAAGGGTCATCCTTCCCAATGCTTTCCTCCTAGAGCTCTTAAGAGAGCCCCCTGCTAACTGAGCAAAGAGGTGCCTTTTAAAGTGGTGATTCTCTTATATTTAGCAGAGGGAGAGCAACTGGCCCTATCCAGCCCCAGCACAGCATCCCTCCAGTGGCTGCTGCTGGTGTCCACCTTATGTTTCTTTTTAGACTGTGAGCCCTTTGGGGACATTATTGATTTATTATTGTTTTCTCTATGCAAACTGCTTTGAAAACCTTTTATTGGAAAGCGGTATAGAAATATCCATTTGTTGTTTTTGTTTGTTAAGAGATGCTCTGTCTCTCTTAAAAGGCCCGCCCAGCACTGAGAAAAGTGCAGTGCTGTGCTGTGCAGAGGCCAGGACAGTGGGAAATGGCTCTCGCACGGAAGGCTTTTTGTCAGAGTGGCCCCCGCTTGAATAGTGAAGCCCACTGGCTTAGAAGACAAACTGGGTCATGCCCACATTCACTAAAACCAAAGAGCATCATAGCATATTGACTCTAAAGCCGCAACCAGCGAGATGCAAGCACAATCCGGGCTGCAAGAATAAGTAGGCAGAAGACATGAAAGTTCTGTTCACAACTTTTTAAACCGTATTTACCCAAATCTAAGATGAGCCCCCCCCCCCCCCGGCCCAGTTCTTTCTTGTTAAATACTGATGGCGGGGGCAGTCTTCAGATTCCTCTTTCTTTTGAGTAAATACTGATATAACTCGTCTTTAGCCTCTATCTTTTACAGCACCGTCTTATTTTCCAATTTGCCTTCTATTCAGGTAAACAGGGCAACTATCTGACTTCTTGTCTTTTGCAATGGCAGTTGGGGCTTGAACTTCTTTTCCTGAAACCTAAACATCAGGTTGTTTTCCCCCTGAAAGCTGGCAAATAAACACAATAAAATTAGCAGGTGCCTATATCATTATCAAAACAATTCCATTGGCAGAATGCAGAAAAACAGGACATAACTGTTTTCTCCAGGGAGAACACAGCTGCGAAAACTGCCGTTTCCAAGGGTCCTACATTGCAGGTGGTGGTTGAATAGTTAACCCAGGGGGGTTTCCACTCTTCTAAATAAATATAGTCCTTCTGTCTGAAGCCTGCAGCTCAGGTGCCCCATAGAGATGTTTAATGTGTGTACGTACACACACTTTAAATTACAACATTATTGGAAATAGTATTATAGTCGCTTGCTTACATCCAGATTAAGGCTTGGTTCACACAATCACTGGTTTGAAAGTTAATTAGGATTAGTGAACTCAGTGGAGCCGATTGCATGAACCCAGAATTTCAAGGAAATCCTGATCTAGTTAACCCGAATTTAACCTGATAATCTATCCTGTTTAAATGCTGGTTAACTGGAACAGTTTGAGAAAGACTGCCATGAAATTCAGGGTTCACACAATCAGCTCCAGTGGGCTCACTAATCCTGAGTATCTTTTTAATCAGGATCCTTGGAACAGCCTAAATTACTCATGAATACTCCCATTGGAATTAGTGGGACAAGTTTACTTGTCTCACTAATTTCAACAGCGCTACTCATGAGTAACTTGATCTGGATGTAAGCCAGTGAGCCGCTTCACATGATTTGTGTGAAGCACCTTACCGGGCTCTGTGGGGAGACCGGGCTTAGCTCACTCTCCCCGCAGACGATCATGCCTGCAGCCTGGGTGGCTAGATCGGCCACCCACATGACTACCAGCTCCTTCATGAAGCCACTGGGGGCTGCGGGGATCGGGGGCTGTGCAGTCCCCAGAAGTTCCAGGATGCCCTGCACAAGCACGTGGGGCATTCTGGAAAGACACCCCCCCCCGTCCGAGGCCAGGAGGGTCTACTCGTGTGTCGCCACGCGCCGCAGCGGCACATGAGCAAAAAAATGAGGTTAACTGAGCGCTTGCACGTGCGCACACCTTAGAGGGAACAGTGTTCCCAAGGGTCTTTCTTAGTCTTATCTGGAGATACTGGGCTGAACCTGGGATCTTCTCTTGGAGGTGTGACTCCACAGCATCAACTCTCTGCACCAACAATTCCTATTGGCCACTAGGGACATTAGGTGTTAAGAGGCAGAGGGTATAGGTCTGCCCCCTTGTTCTCTCTTATTTCTATATCTCTGCCCTAAGTCTCTTAATATTGGTAGACTGATAGTCTTAGGACATTCCCTTCTTTGTTCTCTCTGTTCTTTCTTCTTCCTTCCACCATGTGGTAGCTGGTACAGGCTTTTCTATCTACGTCTGTAACTTAGTTAGTAACTTAAGAGTGTGGGTTTTAAACAGTGGGACACAGAACACTGAAGCTGACGTATGCACGATGAAACATATGTTCTTAATTGCATTTTCTCCATTTAATTTGTGCAATAAAAAGGTCTGGAGAGAAGTATTAAGTTTGTAACTTTTTCAAATAAACCTTTAGTAGTTTTAATTGTCTCCCCATCTTCTCTGTGAGCTCTGTTCTCATCAGACTGGGTTTCTCTGCTAAATAAGGGCTTGATTCAAATTATCAACTAAATCTTTTGCATGCAAAGCACATGATCTGCCATTGAGATATGACCGTTCCTCTAATAGTCTATGGGCCAGGAATCGAAAAATAGGTTGATTGGTACATTTTGAGTGAATAAATAAGGTTGTGTGTTTTTTAGTTTACTTAGTTGACTTATTAGGCATGATGGCATTTGATAATGAGTAGCTTTCATCCCCCAAAACCAGCTTATTTTGTAAAAAATAGCTTAAATGCATAATAAGCAACAGTGAATGTATGGTGGCCAAACCAAGTCCTGATTCAGTTCTTGAACTGTCGTCCTGCAGGTGCAAACAGTCTTGTGCTGTGTCCCTGGGGCTAGTCTGACGATCAGCAAAAATCGGGCTAGCCTCCGCTAGCCCGATTTTTGCCGATCGTCAGAACCACCAGGCTAAGCTGCGAGCCCAGTGGTTCTCGAGCGGTTAACCCGCTCCTGTAGCCCTCCCCATAGCCCGGGTTTGCGAAGCGAGCGCTCCGCAAACCCAGGCTATCTGGTCATGAGTAGCTCCCCGGAGGGGAAGCGAAAAGCCGCTTCCCGGCTCCGGGGGTCTCCCCAGTATGTCCTGCGTGCTCGCACAGGGCATACTGGGGCTTCCGGGGGCCATGTGGCCCCCGCTCTCCCCAGCCCCCGCCGGCTCCATCACAGAGCCGGCAATCGTGTGGGCGGCCAATCCGGCCGCCCAGGGTTCCCTGCCCGATCATCTGCGGGGAGAGTGGGCTTAGCCCGCTCTCCCCGCAGTTTTGCAAAAAGCGGGTCCCACGGATCGTGAGCCACGCCTCCCTGTGTATTTGTATGAAGAATAGTTGACATGCATGGCAATATGCCATCTAGAGCAATGTGACAATGAAACTGACAGAGAAGAGAACGGATTTGAAACAGGGAGATGATAACAGAGACTTTTATGATTATATACCCAGAATGTTGGGGGGCAATATGCTAAATCATTGTAAACCGCTTAGAGAGCTTCCAGCTATAGAGCGGTATATAAATGTACGTGCTATTGCTATTGCTATTGCTAGCTGCTAGAACTACAAATTTCTACAGAACTGATTTCTGAGTGTTTTCTGTAGATTCATGCTTTTAGAATATTAATAAAATAATACATATTGCCATGGGAAAGTTATCTTTTTTCATTTTTAGCTATCAGTCTGTTACTTCAGATAGAAAATGTTGGATTAGTAAAGTCCTTTGGCTACCATACAGCCACTGTTGCTTATTATGCATTTCAAGCTATTTTGTACACAGTGAGCTGGTTTGAGGGGGTAGGGGTGAAAGCCACTCATTATCAAAGGTCATCATGGCTAATAATTCTACTAGTGTCAAAAGCAAACAAAAAAACATTACCCCGTTCATGCACTCAAAATGTACCGATAAACCCTTCTGGCCAATAGACTAGAATGTATGATACTACCTTCTACTGAAACAGTTCAGTGGTCCATCTAGTTCAGGTTTCAGATGAGGGTCTTTTCCAGCCCTGCTGGAAAAGGATACCAGGTGTTGAACCTGAGACCTTCTGCATGCAAAGCAGATGCTCAAGCACTGACCTATTTATTTATTTAACACATTTGTATGCCGCTGACTACCGAAGACTCTAGGCAGTCTCATACAATAATAAAAACAAACCAAGACCTTTTAACAATTAAAACATATAAAGATCAAAGTAAAATACTCATTAAAAACTACCAGATAGCTAAAAGGCGTGGCTGAAAAGATGCATCTTGAGTTGTTTCCTAGTATACCTAGGGATGACAGAATCTGCCCTTGTGGTTATAGGGAGATTGAAACCATCCAGCATGTATTGCTCCATTGCCTGTTTTACAGAGAGATAAGACGCTCCCTGATATTCCTTGTCTGGCACCCTTTCCAGGATGCTCAGAAGATTTTTGTGTCTCTTATCTTTTGGCAGATCAATCTCCATCTATTACATATAAGGTCGCGAAGTTTTGCTCCAATGCTATGTGGTTACGTCAGTTTATTTCATGCGTATGTTCTTCCTGAATTTTTAGGTTATATTTACATTTATTGTTAGCAATTGCTAGTTAAGTTTTTGATTGGTACTGTATGTGACTGATGTTTTATTATTTTCTAGCAACTGTTAATCTTTGTAGGATTTCTGTATTCTACCATTATTTAGTTGTTTTGTAAGCTGACCATGGGTCGTAAATAAATATCTAAATACTGCCAAATTCCTAAAAGCCAACAGGGATGGAGCAGTTCTAATCTCAGCTGGAAGTGCGTTCTACAGCTCTGGGGCAACTACAGAGAAGGCTCTGCTTCGAGTCACTAGATGAGCCAGTGGAACCCTCAGACGAACCTCCCCTGAAGATCTTAATAGGTGGCAGGGTTCATAATGAAGAAGGCATTCTCTTAAATACCCTGGGCCCAAACGATTACCCTCTGCCTCCGCCCTATGCCCCCCCCTCCAGCCCTTCCAGTATTCTGTTTCCATATGTCTCCTTCACAAGTAGGACATGAAGGCTATTTGCTGTTAGTCTCCAGAATCTGGTATTTAGGGGTATACTGCAGGCATCCCCAAACTGCGGCCCTCCAGATGTTGCTGAACTACAACTTCCAGCATACCCAGCCACAAAAAATTGTGTCTAGGGATGCTGGGAGTTGTAGTTCAGCAACATCTGGAGGGCCGCAGTTTGGGGATGCCTGGTATACTGCCTCTGTACTTTAAAGGAGGGTCTGTTGCTCACCACAAAGTAGAGGCATCCTTTGAACATATGAGTCTTAGGCAGCAGAACTTGTAAAGACCTCCTGCTATTGAGACCCTGGGTGAATGATACTGGTCCAGATGGTCTGACTCAGTATAAATATAAACTGTATTGAAAATTGAGTAATCATCTAAACATGGTAATATATATAATTAAATCATGTAAGGCAAATTTGCTGGCAAAACATAAAATGCATCCAATAACAAAGAATTATTATCTCCACTGAGATCTTGACGGCACTTCATCAATTAATCAGCCAACAAAGAATTGAACAACAGAACAGTATAGTCCATCAGATGAAAGAACTAAATGTGCAAACAATAGCACCCCAGTAATAACGCTGTTCCAAATATCTTTTTCAGCGTTATTACCGCTGAACAGGCTTGCATACCTGCGGTTCAGTCTGAAATCGGTTCACATTCAGACCGAACTGCCCCAGCCAATCCATGCACACCCCTACAGAGGACCCAGTTATTACAGTCATTGAAGCTATCCCAACCATCAGTAGAAAGCGGGCTAAGGGAGCCTAGCCTGCTTTCTACTGATCGCGAGCCCGGCGGTTCCAAGGCAGCTAGCCCACCACGTTGAATTAGGAAGGCCCCACTCTGAATGCATCTGCGCACACAGTGCCTAGATACTGCCGCCCAGAACAAAACTCATTCCGCACAGAGATGAAAACAATTAAAGGGACCACTGTTTGGGAAGCATGAAACCCTAGAGAACCATTGATCATACTGAGCTAGATGGACCAATGGTTTGGCTCCATCAGCTTCACATGGACTAAGCAGGCTTTGATCTTAAACTCCCACAACACCCACGATCTTCACATCTGGTTGGGAAGAGACAGGGCACTGCTGTATTATTTCAGTTAAGAGGCCAAACAGTGAAGGCTGTTCTTTAACAAGAGGAACAAGATCTATTATTAACACACTGCACCTCCCCGCATTTCAGGTTAATATGTGCAGAGAGCAGATATCATTCATGTGCAGTTGCAGTGCAGAGCATCGTGACAGCAATGTAAGAGCCAAGGCTGTTGTGTAACACAGATAGCACAAAACAGAAAAGTGGCTGCAATGAAATCTTCAGGATAAAAACTGCAACAGATTAAAAGCAGATTGCTTAAGGAAGCTGGTTTCGGAAGGCAGCAAAGGTGGAAGAGCAGCAAAGTGCTGAATTCATGTTTTATTCACAGCCAAAAGTGCCAAATGCATTTAGAAGAGCAAAACTGAACTTGTACTCACAAACCTATAAAACTAAGTGATTTAGGATAACAACTCCCAGTTGGCAGATATGGCCAAGGCCCTGTGTACTCCACACTCAAATGGAAAGGGGTGGTCATGGAGATAACAGTGGGGCTATTCTCACGCCAACAAAAATCGGGCTAGCAGAGGCTAGCCCGATTTTTGTTGGTCGTCAGAACCACTGGGCTCGCAGCCGAGCCCGGTGGTTCTGGAGCGGCTAACCCACTCGAGAACCCCTGGCAAAAAGCAGGTTTGCGGAGCGAGCGCTCCTGCAAACCTGCTTTTTGCGATCGTGAGTAGCCACGGTGCACCTTCGCGCCGTGCCTACTCATGAGTAGACCCCCAGCCGGGAGGCTTAAAAGCAGCCTCCCGGCTCGGGGGTCTCCCCAGTATGCCCTGCGCACTCATGCAGGGCATACTGGGGCTTACGGAGGCCACGCGGCCCCCGCTCCTCCCACCCCCCGCTGGCTCCGTCTTAGAGCCGGCTGCCCAGGGCTCCCTGCCCGCTCAACGGACAAAACCGGGTATCAGCTGATCGTGAGACCCGGTCCAGTTTCTGCCAATACAATATACACAACAAAGGGTGTGTTTAAATGCCCAACTAAAACGTGCCTCTTTACTTTAGCATCCAACTGATTCCAAATCTCTATCTCACCTACCCTTGTGTGTTTTGTATCCTGTTGCAAATCTAGGATCAAGACCTGTGTATCTTTTAACCCGTTTTAAAAGTATAATGACAAGCTTGTGAAGAAGACACTATAGACACATAGCATCATCATAATTTTTTTCCTTTTGTTAGGTAAACTACTTTGTGATCATGTTGAAAATTGAATATTAACAATAAGAATGAAAACACCGTATTTATCTAAATTCAAGACTAGTCCCCCGCCCCCGCCAGTTCCTGGGTGTTAGAAATTGGGCGTCATCTTAATTCAGAGCCCTGTTCCTTTCAGGTAAATACAGGAGTAACACATATTTAACCTCTATTTTCTTAAAGAGGTCATCTTAAATTCAGAATCATCTTCTATTCAGGCAGATACGTAACTACAGCAACAATTTATTCTGCTGTCCCAAGTCTTACAGGAAAAACTGGCCAACACGTTCCAAGCCTTCCACACTCTTGGGGGCACCTAAAGAACAGGAAGTGGCCTCATACAAAAGCACAAATACTGAAATTAGAAATGCCTGCATGCTACATGCACTTCTTATATTATTCCCACTCTATGCAGCACTCACACAGTGCAGGCACACATAAGAATATAAGAACAGCCCTGCTGGATCAGGCCCAAGGCCCATCTAGTCCAGCATCCTGTTTCACACAGTGGCCCACCAGATGCCACTGGGAGCCTACAGGCAGGAGTGGAGAGCATGCCCTCCCTCCTGCTGTTACTCCCCTGCAACTGGTACTCAGAGCCATCCTGCCTTGGAGGCTGGAGGTGGCCCAAAGCCCTCTGACTAGTAGCCGTTGATAGACCTCTCCTCCATGAAGTTATCCAAACCCTTCTTAAAGCCATCCAGGTTGTTGGCCGTCACCACATCTTGTGGCAGAGAATTCCACAAGTGGATTATGCGTTGTGTGAAACAACCTAAGTATCTGTGCCCCTGTGCAAGGCTGCGGCATTCCTTAGAGGCCTGCAGCAGCACAAGGAGCTCAGAACCACCCATATTACACTGCTGAACATGTCAGTCATTGTTCCTCAACTCTGCCAGCTTCTGAGAGTGTATCAGGCATTTTCCACATACTTTCAAGCACATGTTTGCAACCATAATGGGTAGAAACCTGGGGTGGTTTTTTTGTTTGTTTGTTTGTTTTTTAAATGGGAAGGAAGGAGGCCAAAGTTACCAGGAAGCAGACTCCTCTGTCAGAGGCCATGTTCTGAAACCTCTCTGTGCTTCCAAAGATCTAGATACGGCCCTGTTGAGATGCCATGGAATGTCACCAGAGCACTGGAAATGAGCACATGTATTCCACAGCAATAGAGCCTCAATATCTGCTGATGAAAGGAGACCAACATACCTCCAGTCTTGCTGGCCATGCAGTAGGTAATATATGAAACCAGCTCAACTTCGAGATTGCAATGGGAAGGCTTTCACACACAGAAGGGGATGTGAGCAGGGGCAGAACTATAATAGGGTGGACGGCTTCTAAGAACCTGGGCCACCCAGCTCCTGGCAGCCACCTGACTCTGTCCCTTCCCATCCTGGAAGGGCCACATGAGCCGTCTGGGGCTCATTCCCAGCCGGCATTTGCTGGCTGGGTGCACGTTTTGTTCGTCCTCTTTGCAAGGGAGAAAACGAACAAAATGTCTACCCATCCAACAAACACTGGCTGGGAATGAACCCCAGAAGGCCTGTGTAGCCCTGCCAAGGCTTGGGCCACACCGAACCCTTTTCTAGCCCTTACTATGGTGGAGCAAACATTTTATTTTATGTGCAGAACACACAATGACTTCCCAGGTACAGGGTAATTGCCCTTTCCTACCAATTTTATACGGAGAGGTTTAATTGAAAGAAAGAAAGGAAGGAAGGAAGGAAGGAAGGAAGGAAGGAAGGAAGGAAGGAAGGAAGGAAGGAAAGGAAGGAAGGAAGGAAGGAAAGAAGAAAGGAAGGATTGAACTGTGCAATCCCCCCACCCTGCCACCGCCCAGAGAGGTACAGGCAAAAACATGTTTACCACCTCACCTGCTGTTTGTGAAAACTGGGTTTCAGTGTATCCTCTTTGTACCTTCCCCTAACAATGCAGTGTTTATACTCATAACCAAAGTGACAATAGACAAAGATTGGAATTATGCCTTAACAAAAAATATGATACAAAAGCATGATAATACTAACTCTAAAGCTATGATTAACTCCAGCAGCCTAAAAATAAAATACTGCCTTAAATATTTTTAGGCAACATCCACATAGCATTTTTGAGTTAATGTAAGAAAATGCCTCAAACACTCTCTAAGCTTAGCCAGCATTATTCTTCTATTGCAAAAAAAGGGAGGCAGGAAGCACTGAGGCACGGATTCACCACATGGCCCCCACGGTGGTTGCTCCTCCCCACCCAAGCATCCCCAGCCTGTCCAATCTCACGCCATTCTTCAGTCAAAGAAAGACCCTACCTAGAACGTGGCCCAGAACTGGAATCTCATCTTGCATGTTGCTTTGTAATGTGGAAGCATTTTAAGTGCATCCAAAATGCAGCACCATCAGAGACTAGAACAGGGGTAGGCAACCTTGGCACTCCAGTTGTTGTTGAACTACAGCTCCATTGTGGCAGGGGATGATGGGAGCTGTAGTTCAACAACAGCCGGAGTGCCAAGGTTGCCTACCCTGGACCACACCATCCCCCTCCACTGCATCTTCTGTGCATGCCAGAGGACTCAGGGAAGTGTCAGCACCAACCACAAATAAATGGCTGACTAAACAAAATTTGTAGTCCCCTGAGCTATGAAAATTGTTGCACTAAAAGCTATCTAATGAATGCATGGTTGAGCGAGATCTGAGCTGGGAACTCCCATCTGAGTCTTAGCCACATTACACTAGGTCTCATCAAGGGAAACTCAGTTGCAGTGGCTAAAGTTGAACAACAGCTCCTAAAGCACTGGAGAAAACAAAGGGGCACCTTCTAAGATGGTGGGTCTCTGAAATTTAGTGAGAGAAGAGCTGGTCTGGTGGTAGCAAGCATGACTTGTCCCCTTAGCTAAGCAGGGTCTGCCCTGGTTGCATATGAATGGGAGACTACATGTATGAGCACTGTAAGATATCCCCCTCAGGGGATGGAGCCGCTCTGGGAAGAGCAGAAGGTTTCAAGTTCCCTCCCTGGCTTCTCCAAGATAGGGCTGAGAGAGATTCCTGCCTGCAACCTTGGAGAAGCCACTGCCAGTCTGTGAAGACAATACTGAGCTAGATAGACCAAAGGTCTGACTCAGTATATGGCAGCTTCCTATGTTCCTCTGTAATTGCCCTATGCAGCCCAGAATAGCATCTCTCCTATGACTGTTGCACTCAATGAGTGTGCCTGCATGTGTCTGCCTTTTAAAACTGTGAGATCTTTGGGGACTCGTAGAGGTCATCCACACAATCAAAAACTGTGTTCAACCTGGGTTTGGGAGCTGTGTGTGCCCCCGATTTTCGGTTGTGTGGAAGTAAGGTAAGAGGAAAACCTGGGTAGAAGTGATTGCATGGAAGCAAGGGAAGAGGAAAAGCTACCCAGATTTTTCTCCTTCCTTGCTTCCCCACAGCTCCCAAACCCAGGTGGAACACAGTTTTTGATTGTGTGGATGACCTCCTGTTTTCTTTTGCTATGTAAATAAACCACTTTGGGAAATTTTGGCTGAAAAATAGTATAGTAATATTTTAACAAAAATAAAAACATAATAATAAAAGCAATTACACAATGGACATCGTTTTAAAAAGAATCCATTGTTCTGTAAAAGCGCAGCCTTAGCATTAAGCAGTGATCTAAAAATTGTGTGAGTACAATTGGCAAATGGTCACACACGCAGAGCTTGGCACCAAAACAACAACATATCTGGAGGTGAGCTACCAAGTTCTAGAAAGCTGTACGTTTGCTGCCAATCTGAGTGTGTTGGTTTGGGGGGAAAATGAAGTGAACAGGACTGCAGACAGAATCCTCTCAAAACTTGGCTCGGAGAATGATAAAGCTCAACATTCTGGAGGGGGGAGAAATCCTACTTATTGGACAGGCATCTGGGGGCTCAGTATGCTGAGAAGTATTAAAAGCAAATGCCTAACTACTCAATCAAAACACAGCTGGAGGAAAACCAGGCAGGCATGTTCTGCTCTTGAGGGTACCTACTCAACAGTGACCTCTTTTGGACGAGGCCTGCCAACACAAGGGAACTCTTTGTTCATTTTTCTATGTCTCAAAGGTCATCTGGACATTCTAGCCCGGTGCTCAGGGCATTTATCCCAGATTCCTAGGAATCTCAGTCCCCGATTCTGGTTCAAAGGAGAGCGGCTGAAGCAAAACACAGCAAGAAGCACTGGACCCATGTGTTCAAGAGCTCACTGCCAGTAACTCTGTTATATCACAGTCCTTGTGTACAGAGGTGCATTTGCTCAAGCATTTACAGGAAACTATTTACAGAAAAGGACTACAGAGATAACAGGCTTGTGGAAAGCATTTTAGGGGGGATGGCTAACTGGCAGCCTATGGCGACTGCCCGGCCCATTCCCCGTTTTCTCGGTCCTTACCACTCTCCTTTCTGTGAATGAGAATGGACGATGCACTTGCTTCTTACTAAGTCGTTACACCATTCATTTCCTGAAAGGAAGAATGCCCATGGGGGTAATAAGCAGCAGAGCAGCTGAATAGTGCCCAATGTCATATTCTGCTTTTCCTTTACTCCTCATACTTAGGCACAGAATACTTCACAGCTAAATTATAGTAATTTTCATTTAGCACAAAACCTGCTTTTTCTCCTTGGAGTTATTTATGGCAGTGCAGTCAGGGCTCACAGGTGGAGACCCATCCAACCACTGGCCAGACCTATGCCTGCTTAGCTTCAGCAAGATGTGCCTTCAGACTAGAAACCTGAGGTACAGCTAGGATGGTGTCAAGAACAGCAGCAAGTTTGGGGTGGGAGGTGATCAGCACACAATCTATTTAGGGCATCGGGAAAATTTGTAGTGGATTTTGAGCCGAGGGGGCGGGGATGAAAATTTTATGAAAACAAGGGAGAAATATGCATGGGGGGAATTCCAGAAAGTTTCCAATCTACATTTTCCAGAAAACCCACATTTCTTGATATGCCACAATATTCCCCTGCCTGTAGTTTTAAAGGATGCTGTACCACAACAACTCAATTTACATTCCATTGTCACAACTTTTAAAGAACTAATTTGCTGTTCTGGGCACTTCTCTTAAATTTAAGCAGAGAAAAAAGGAACATAATTTTAAAACTAAATGCTCTCTGCAAGGATAACTTTAAAAAGGACTGCAAGGAGCAGTTTTCCGAAGGGCTGCCATAAAGTGCCTGGGACATTTCTCTCTGCATTCATTCATTCATACAAAGTGTTTGCTTAAGGAGCTGGGCACCACCAGAACCAACAGCAAAATGAGGTGAAGGAGCTGCTTATCTCCAAGAGTTACCAGAATACAGTCCTATGGAAAAGATTACAGCTTAGTTGGTGGTGTTGAAGCCTTTCATCTCTGGTACATTTTTCAAAACTGGAGAAATAGCTTGATGTCCATGTCACGATCCCATGACACTTGCACAGCCTTACACAAGATCACAGCCACTGTCACAGACTGACCATACAGGCAGGGGCGGATCCAGGATGAAATTACAGGGGGTGCAACAGGAATACCCCCCCCCATATAAAAATATCAGGGCTTGGATTTTCTCTCTCTTGCAAATGCACTATGCTAGGGATGTCAAATTCAAATCTGGTGGTGGGACAGATTGGATTCTGATGAACCTCTGGGGAGCTGCACATAGTATTATGCCACCTTCTGCCACCTCACACAACTTTCTGTCTTCCTCGTTCCCCATTTCTCTCATTCCCTTTCTCCCCAACACCAGTTTTTGCATGCATATTACTGCCACTCACCCCTCTTCCTCTCTCCCTTACAGAGGTGTTGCTAGGTACTTAAAAGATCCAAGGCTTGGGCCGACAGCGCCTACTCTGGGCCCACAGCCTCCCCACATTTTGATAATAAAATCCTTTCATGCTTTCTAAAGGTATCCAACATTCTCCTCCCCACTAGTTTACTTCACCGCTAAGAATTAATCTCCTGTTTCTCCTGCAATCAATATGCACACACTGTTTAGGCCCAGTGTGGTGTCGTGATTAGAGTGTTAAGACTAGGACTGGGGGATTTGACATTCTCCAATCAGTCATGAAACCCACGGCAGGACTTTAGGTGAGACACTCACACACACACACTGAGGCGAGTCTCACGATCAGTGAGGCTTAGCTCGCTCTCCCCGTAGACGATCATTCCTGCAGCCCTGGGTGGCCGGATCGGCTGCCCACACGACTGCCAGCTCCGTCATGCCCACACAACTGTTGGTGGGGGCTGCAGGGATCGGGGGCGGCGGGGATCAGGGCCCGCGTGGCCGCCGGAAGTGCCGGGAGTCTTGTTTCAGCCTCCCAGAGGGAGTCTCCTCATGAGTGGCCACGGTGCGGCAATGCACAATCAACTAGACGGGGTGAGCGGAGTGCTCGCTCTGCTAACCTCATCTAAGCGGAGGGGGAATTAGGAGGGTTTGCTGCCATGAGCTGCACGGCTCCCAATCCTCCAAAAGCGGGCTAGGTTCCCTTAGTCCGCGTTTGGTGGATCGTGAGAATCTACTCACTCTCTCTCTCTCTCCTCCAAACCTGCCTCACAGGATTGTTGTGAAGATAAAAGTGGGGAGGAAGATCCTGTACACTACCCTGAACTCTTTGGAGAACGAACAGGATATATTACATAATATAATATATGTGACTATAACATATACATATTTATATTGACTTTTAGCCACATGCACTCCAATCCTCAACATGTAAACTCAGAAGCAAACTCAAACACCTCTTTTACACCTATCACAGCAGCAAGCAGCTCAGTTTGCATTTTGTTTAAGCAAAAAACATAAACTATAGTGTATGTCTATATACCACAGTGTATATACAGTGTATATAGTATTTGTCTATACACTACAGAAGGAAAGGCCACCAATTTGATTTCAAAAAGGAGAATGTCATATATGGTTAACCCAATTTCTTAGAATTTAAAGGCAACCAAGCATTTCATTGGCAAGAGAGTTTTTAAAATGAGTTTCTTGTGATCTGATTTGCAAAGCCTTATTTTGAAACAAGTGTATAAAAACAGACTGGTGGTGGAGGAGGAGGCTTAATGTTCATTTTTGCAATATGTGAAGCTGCTTTTTAAAAAGTTGGGGTATTTTAGTCCATTACAAGCTTATTAAAAAGGCAATATGTGTTATTTATATATGAGCTACTGTTACTAGCACAAAGCAAAATAAAATAGTAATGATTATAAGGGGAAACAATGATTATAAGGGGAAAATGAGAAACATTTTCTCACATTTTGCTATTTAAGCCATCTTTGTTGCTAAAAAAGCAGCATAAAAATATATTTAATGGTGTGTGTGGGGGGGGGGTGTGCGCACAGAGAGAGAGAGAGATTGAAACCCACATAGAGAGACCAGATTAGAGCTATAAGGAGTTTAGTATCTTCAGGAACAAAGGGCAGAAACAAAAACAGATCCATTTTGTTAGAGCATTTCTTCTTCTCATTCTTTTAAAAGTGTTTAATACATTTCACCTGACTAATTTCCCACAAGAAGGTATATTGAAGCTCTTCTCACGATCCGTGAGAAGAGCTTCTGTCGGGCTTGTGGGAGGAGCAGGCAGGGGCTGTGGGGAAAGGGGCCGCGCAGCCTCCGCGAGTCCCAGGATGCCCCACACAAGTGTGCTGGGCATCCTGGAGAGACCCCCAAGCCCGTGAGTCTCCTCCTGTGTTGCCACGGCACAGAGCCACGCTGTGCCAGCACACAAGCAACCAAACGGAGTTAACAAAACGGGGTTAAGGGGAGGGGTCCTTTAGGTGGTTTCCTGCTGGGAGCTGCGTGGCTCCCATGGCAGCAGATAACCAGGAGAAATTGAGATAGGCTCGCTTAGGAACTGCTGATCTGGATCCAAATTCACAGGGGGTGCAACTGCACCCTTGCGCGCGCACACCCCGGATCTGCCCCTGCATACAGGTTAATCTGGGATATTTCTGCCATCAGGAAAAAGGGGGGGGGTTGGGGGGTGGAGGAGAGCTGCACCACTTTCACACTCCAAAAATCAAGGAGGCAAAGCTTGGGGCTGGGTTACCTGAGAGAGCACCTTGCCCCATATGTCCCTACCCATACTTTAAGATCTTCTTCAGAAACCCTCCTCCAGGTGTCCCTACCAAACAAGGTGAGGTGGGTGGCTACCAGGAAGTGGGCCTTTTCAGTGGTTGCACCCCCTTTATGGAATAGCCTCCCCAGTGAGGTTCACCTGGCTTCAGATTTCTCCTGATTTTTTAACTAATTTTAAAATGAGTTTTTAAGCTGTATTGTATTTTGTATTTTCTTTTTACCTTTTTTTTTTGGTCAGTTACGATTTAATGTGCTATGTATTTCTACTGAATGCTTTAATCCTTTATTGTGAGCCGCCCAGAGAACAATTTGTTATGGGGCAGCTAAGAAATGAAGTTTATTAATTTTATTATTATTATTATTATTATTATTATTATTATTATTACAGCTCAAAAGATGTTGGATAAAGTTGCATGGCTTATTTGTAAAAGCATGCCAACTGACACTTTTTATGCTGAACGCATTTCCAGTAACTCCTCTTCATCAGAGATAATTTTTTGAAAGGGCTTTTAAAAAGACCCTTTAAACACCTGTTTTCTCAGGGTTTTAATTAAAATTATTTTTAAGCTGTGTTATTTTGCGAAATTGTTTTGTTTTACTCTGTGAATTGTTTTTAATTTTGTTTTGCTATTGTAACTTGGACTGTGTACACCGCCTAGCGATGTATATACCCGTGCTCTATAAACATGATACATTAATAAATAATTAATAACAACTAGGCCTAGGCAGTCAGATAAATCTGATAAGCACATCGGACCAATAATCCCCATTATTATCGCCAAGAAGAGAGGGCCCCCAAGAGTCAGAACTCCGACTGAATGCCCTCCTCTCAAATGAAGAATGGAACATACAGTATTTCAGGTATGCTTTTCAGAAAACACCCCATTTCCATTTAACCTTTCAAGTCACCAGGTCACACCATCCACATCACCGCCGCTAACCATCAATCACTCTGCCCCTCCAGCCAGCCCAATGGTTGTTGTCCCTGGCCACGTTGCTGCGCGAACCTTGTTGCTGCCGCTGGTCCAATGGCCACTCTTCAGGGCGCACCTCCACCGGAGGCCTCCGCTGCTGGACTTCCGCCGACTGCTGTTCCCCCGAGCCAACAGGACTCCATTATTAGAGGCCTCTGGCGCTGACCCCTCTGATACTACAGGCTGCTGCTCCCCTGGGAAGAAGGCCTCTGATGCCACTCTGGCAGCTCCAAAGACCATTTTGTATATAGAGTGGCAATGAAAGGCCATTTTTAAAAGGCAAATACTCTGTTCGGCACATGCCTTTTTAGGAATTCTCAGGAGAAACGGGGCACTGTGGGGATTATAGTTCCTCTAAGGGATGAAGCTTAGCTATGGTGCCAGCTCGAGGCACAGAGTAGCAGCCACTGGCCAGCGGCAGCAATATGGCGGCAGGGAGTCACTTTAAATGTCAAATGTAAAGGGAGGGGCCTTTTTCGATCAGCGTTAATCGGTAAAATATCGGGTCAATGCCGATCCAATACTAAGTCTGATAGTGTTGGGCCTACTTTGGGGGTGGGGGCAAGTCGTTATCAGATCGGCACTGATCCGATATTTCTGGTGGTGCACAGCTCTAGTAATTATCTCTTCTTGATCTCATTCTGATCAGGAGTTTATCTCCGGGAAGGCCCAGGCCAAAATCCCTCCTTAGACAAGGTGCTACTGCTCTCTGGACAGCCTCAGGCAAAAGTCATTTCAGCCAAACACTCCCTTCCCCACTCAGACTGGGTAAAGATGAAACATCTGTCTTATGTCCTTGAGACTGGGAAGGAAATAAATCTTAAATAATGCTTAGGGAACAATACTGTCAGGATCACCCCTATAAATTCAGACAAAATAATCCACTATGCCAGATTACCACTTCCAGATTGAGTACTGGGAGAGGTGGCCAGTAAGGTCAGCACTAGGATAGGCGTCGAGGAGGTGACTTTTAAAAGTCATTACCTTAGCGAAGGACTGCACCTGCAGGCTCTGCAAGCAGCATCATATCTGCCCAGAATCCCACATGGAGGCTACCCCGCCTATGGCACTCAGCTGGCCCCTGCATATTCATTGGTAAGAGCAGCTTCTTCAAGCCACAGATGACCATTTGCTTTGCAGGCACATTATGCATTGTGACTGCAGGATAAAACATGAGATTATCTCGTTCAGTGACTCAGCAGGGTGTAATGTCTGGTTACTCTTGGCTGTTAGCAGTGCAGTTTTTCAGTCTCTGCCTTGGTGAAATGAACCTTAAGATGAACCCTCAGAAATAAAGGACTCCGCTGACCAGTAAATTAAGCATTTGCTACCATGGAGATGGCAAACCTCAAATGGGAAAAATCTACATGAAGTACTGCAGGAATAGTTTGACCATATTCAAGGTGCCACTTAACCTATGCAAGAACATTTCCAGATCAGGTCAGAACAAAATATCCTACCAGCACTTGTTAGCCTGGCATTTTTGTAGCCCAACTGTTAAAATTAATATGAAATCCAACACTGGCAGTTCTATCTAAAAGCCAAAACAAAAAGCAGTTCCTTCTAAAGTTCACATTTTAAAAGTTGAAGCAGAGTTATCCTCATTGCAGAACACATTTAAATATTAAGGGCTCCATATATGCCACGATTGTGTGGGAGCACAGAGAAGCCTCAGAACATGGCACTGAGTACGACGTTCAGTTTCCTGATCCTGAGAATTGCAGTTTCTATTTGAATTTTTTTTTAAGTTTCTAGCCCTTATAATTGTGCAGATAGGATTGATCACATGCAGACAAATGGTGAAATCTCAGATGCAAGAAGAATGGGTGAATAATAAGGTTTCCAGGGTCAGAAATCACTCCTTGTCCCATTCCATATTGCATCTGAATTGGGCCAAAGACCTTGCTAAGCCTGGAGAGTGTGCATAGAAAGACATCAATTTGTTGCCTGGCAACAGAGAGGCTAAAGAGGTAACTTTTTGTGGTCAGTCCTTAAATCATGGTTTAGATCAGGCCTGCTCAATGTAGACCCCCCCCACCGTTGTTTTTGGACTACAACTCCCATAATCCCCAGCCACAGTAGTCAAAAGCCAGGGATTATGGGAGTTGTAGGCCAACATCTGCAGGAGAGCCCAAGTTGAGCAGCCCTGGTTTAGATACTGTGACATTTGTGGCCAGTCCTTAAACCATGGTTTAGATCAGGGATTCTCAACGTGTGGGTCCCCAGATGTAATTGGACTTCAGCTCCCATAATTCCCAACTAAAGGCCGCTTGGGCTGGGGATTATGGGAGCTGAAGTCCAATAACATCTGAGGACCCACACGCTGAGAAACCCTGGTTTAGATACTGTGGGGCGATTCTCACGGCCAACAAAAATCGGGCTAGGAGAGCCTAGCCCGATTTTTGTTGGTCGTAAGAACCACCAGGCTCGCAACCGAGCCCGGTGGATCTTGAGCGCGTAACCCGCTCGAGAACCCCTGCTAAAAAGCAGGCTTGCGGAGCGAGCGCTCCAGCAACCCTGCTTTTTAGGCTCGTGAGTAGCTGCGGTGCGGCTTCGCGCTGCGCCTACTTATGAGGAGACCCCCGGCCGGGAGGCGAAAAGCCGTCTCCTGGCTCGGGGGTCTCCCCAGTGTGCCCTGCGCACTCGCTTGTGGGGGCCGTGCGGTCCCCACTCCCCCCACCCCTGCCAGCTCCGTCACGGAACCAGCCATCGTGTGGGCGGCCATTCCGGCCTCCCAGGGCTCCCTGCCCACTCGTCTGCCAGGAGAGCGGGCTTAGCCCACTCTCCCCGCAGTTTTAACAAAAGCGGGTCTCACGGATCGTGAGACCTGCCTCTGTGACTAATTTGGGCCAGTGATCAAGTTAAAGACATCAGTTTGCTGCCTGGCAACAGAGAAGCTAAAGAGGCGAGGATAGATTCCTGGGTGTGCCCACTGCATACTCCCCAGCTTTGTTTGGAGACAACAGCACCTCTCATCCTGTGACTGAAGCTCCTCTTCCCTGAGACAACACAGGGATGGACTCCCTGCTTCCCAACTTCTCTGCAGAAACAAGTTGTTCTAATAAGAACGAATCTGCCTACTTTCTTCACACTATCCCTACAACTGGTCTAAATTTGGTCCAAACCGGTGAGGAGTTCACAAGACCACTTGCACCTCAAACATTCACATGTCCGGCATCTTGAATCAGGGTGGATGACATCATCACAAATCAAGCCGCTGAGATGTCCCTAAGTGGGACCTTCACTACAACTACCAAATCAGTTAGGCAGTCCACAAGTTAGCCCATTTTTGCCTCAAATGTTCATGCGTCTACCATCTTAGATGAGGGTGGATGACATCATCACAAAGGACGTCATTGAGCCATCCCTTTGTGTCCCTACAGCTGTAGCAAATTTGGTTCATATTGGTCCAGGCATTGTAAAGCTGATAGGGACACACGCACACGCACGGACACACAGAATGCTGAGTGATCTCATAAGGAAAGTAGGCTAAAAATAAAGCTTAACCATGGTTCTGTGTCTGTAGGGCCCCAGGCAGTTCTGTATGTTCAGGTGCTTGGTTGCCAAGCTGCTAACACTTGGAAATATTTGTTCAGTTCTGAAATAAGAAGCCCAAACTAGTGATAATTAACACAGAGCTCTAACTGTTGCATTATATCATACTCACCTGCATGTGTGTAAAGTCAAACAGTAACTTTTTACAGCTGACTGGACAAATAGGTGATAAAGAGCTGAGCATACAAAAGCAATTTATTGAAATGGCATGGGGGGGGGGTTAGTTCCTCCTCCCCCCACCCTACTCTCATCCAGTTGGTTGCATGAACAGACCCTACTGGAGGGTGGTCCTCGCCATCTCACTGTGCTTCAACGCTCAATTTGCTCATTTTGTGTAAACTGGTCCAGAGAACAGGACTACTGTATACATTGTGAACCGCCCTGAGCCATTTCGGAAGGGCGGTATTAAAATAAAATAAAATAAAATCAATCTGTAGGAACATACCAAATAGGTTAAATGGGGCATGAAAACAATGGCATATGATCAGATAAACACCACCACTGGTATTCTAAAATGTGCATGTTTGGTTTATTAGGCCCTTGATGAACTCCACAAACCCCATCCTAGTCTGCACCCAATTTTAGCCAAATCCTGTTTTTCCTGGTAGCCTTCAGTACCTATGGGGGACGTGCCCCCTCTCCTCACCCCTGTAAATTCATGCCACGGCTGGCACACTCGGCGAGGGGAGTCCCAGTAATGCACCGCGCATTCATGTGGTGCATTACTGGGGCTCGGGGGAGGGGGGGCAATGCTGCAGTGGAAGCCTTGCTGCTCATCTGGGTGGGCAATTTGCCCACCCAGGGACAACATGACAATCGTCTGCAGGGAGGATACGTTTAACCCTCCTTCCCCACAGGCTGCCCGTGAGCTCTTCTCATGGATCAGAACTCCTTCTGATCCATGAGCTCTATAATCCCTGTACAGTGTACACCCATGCCATGGGGGGAGAGGTTCCTCTAGCTTTGAAAGAAGCAGCGGTCCACTCGCTCCTTAAGACTTCTTCCCTGGACCTAAAGATATTAGATAAATTTAGACCTATCTCCAGTCTTCCCTCTTTAGGGAAAGTTTTGGAGGAAGTCGTTGCTGCTCAACTACAGAGAATCCTAGATGAAGTGGATTTTCTTGACCTTTTTCAGTTGGGGTTTAGGCTATTACACAGCATGGAAACGGCATTGGTCACTCTGGTGGATGACCTCTATCGGAGCCTCAATGAGGGGAGCATGCCTCTCTTGGTTCTATTAGATCTCTCAGTGGCTTTTAATACCATCAACCATGGTATCCTTCGGGATCGTCTGCGCGGGTTGGGAATCCGGGGCACACTTTTGAGTTGGTTCTGTTCCTACCTTAGAGGACAGTTTCAGACAGTTTGCATTGGAGGTGAGTGTTCTAGCCCATGGCCTCTCTCTTGTGGAGTGCCACAGTGCTCAGTCCTCGCTCCCATGCCTTTCCCCCATGAAGCTACTGGGTGAGCTCATCCATCAGTTGGGGGTGAGATATCATCAGTATGCTGATGATACTCAATTGTACATCACCACCCCAGGCTGATCTGGGGATGCTGTGAATGTGTTGGCCCAGTGTCGGAAGGCTGTAAGGGTTTAAGCACTTGCTCCCTTAACCTTGGTTAACAGCTGGGCTAAGAAGCAGGGCTAGGCCGTGCTGCCCTGCTGGGATTGGGCCCAATCCTGGTGGTTCTCACGCACAGCCTAATCCAGGCTGTGTGACTCGAGCCTGGGTTAGGCTACATGTGAGAACGGCCTCAAAGTCCGAGCGCTGATCATGAGTAATAACTATCCTGCATGAATTATCCTGAAGATGGTGAGGCTATTCACACACATGTGCAAAACCAGGCTAAGGGAGCCCAGCCTGGTTTGGCACGCATGTGTGAACCACCGGAATTGGGCCAATCCTGGCGGCAATATGGCAGCAAACCTGCCTAAGTAGCGAGTGCTCCCTTAACCTCGTTTTTTTGCTCATGTGTCAGCTGTGGCTGCTTGCATACTCCGTGTGTACTCGGGGAGGGGAGAGCCACATAATGCTCACACATTATCGGAACTCCGGGGGCAGGGTGATGCACAGCAGCACGTCTTGGCACCCCCACCTTTGGAGCTGCTAGGAGCCAGTCCGCCTGCGAGCCCTTCTCACTGGCCGTGAGAAGAGGCTCAAAGACTCTACACACAATCCGTGTGAAGAGCCTAAAGGGGGGTTGTGGGCAGAACAGGTCTGACAATCAGGGAGCCCTCCCTGGGTAGTCAGACTGGTCACCCAGACGATTACTGGCTCCGTCATGGAGCTGGTTGGAGCAGCGGGGATCAGGGGCCTCCTGGCCCCTGGAAGTCCCATAAGGCATCGCACAAGTGCGTGGTGCCTTCTGGAGAGGCCCCTGACACCGGGAGGCTTGTTGTAGCCTCCTGGTCGGGAGGCTACTCATGAGTTGGCGTGGCGTGGCATGGAGCAGCGCCGTGGTGACCCACAAGCATTTAACATGCTTTTCGGGTGCTCCTATGTCCAAAACCCGGGTTAGATAGTGGGCTACCCAAGAGGGTTTGCTGCAGCGGCTCCCACCAGTTCTCAGGCTCAGTGGAAACTGGGCTGGGCTCCCTTAACCCAGTTTCCACTGCACGCGAGAATACCCTCAATATGGGCTTAGCCCACTCTCCACGCAGACGATCACTATTGCAGCCCTGGACAGCCAGATCGGCCACCCACATGACTGCCGGCTCCATCACGGAGCCGGCAGGAACTGCGGGGATCACGGGCTGCATGGTCCCCGGAAGTTCCAGGATGCCCCGTGCACTTGCTGGAGAGACCCCCAAGGCTTGCAGCCTCCCGGTCAGGGTCTCCTCATGTGTTGAGGTGGCACAGAGCCACGGCGCGGCAATACACGATTTAAAAAACCAGGGTTAGCGGAGCACTTGCTAACACTCCACTAACCCCATATAAGGGGAAGGGTATTTGAGTGGATTACCCACTTTGGGGAAACTGGGTTCTCCTGTGTAGGACCCACAGGCAGTAGGGATGTGCATGAACTGGTTTGGAGGCCCTTTTATGGACCTCTGAACCAGTCTGAAAGTCCAGTGGTTTGGCCAATTCAAAGGTGGGGAGTAGCTTTAAGGACCGGGAAGTATGCTCTCCCCCACCACCAGCCACGTTTCCCCTGCTGGAGCTGTGCTTTAAAACAGTTCCACAGGGTAGTAGTGTACCTCCTTGCCGCCCAGGACACTTCTGGTTACTTCCGCTCTGTCACGCACCGGAGCATTAAGGAGGTACGCTGTGGCCCCGTGGGACCATTTTAAAGCACAGTGCTGGCGGGGGCGGGGGGGAAGAGCCCCCTTCCCGGCCCTTAAAGCTATCCCCCCCCCACTTCAAAGCGGCAGTCGCCAGTTCCGTGCACATCGCTAGCAGCCAGTTGTGTTGCAAGTCAGACCAGAGGAAGGGTGTGATGTTGCAACATCCCTTCCAAAAGAATCTGGAGAAGCACTCACTTGGGTTTTCCGCAGAAGATGGGATCCTGCTTCTATGCATAGAACATTTAAAGGCTGGGGAATGAAGGAGGCTGCTTGTGAGCTGTAAAACCTCTTATTAATAAAGAGCTTTAAATTACTCACATTTGTGCCAGACTGTGATCTTTTGCTATGTACCAACGAACTGCTCCTAAACCCAGTTGATGTGGCCCTTCCCACCTTGGGAGGAAGAGGATGTCACAGAAGAGAAAGAAAGGAGATATAGAGCAGTAAGTTTTTCTGGGACACTGATCCAAGCAGCCATGAGAGAGGGCACAGTTGTCTGAGCGATGTGTTTAGGAAGGGAGTGGTTACCCTGTGTGTTGCCCTGCTGACTGGTATCTTAGGTGTAGCTCTACTCAGGCAACTTAAGTCGGATGGGTAATCAGGTGAACATTATATCCTTGTCCCGCTACCAAAATCCAAGGAATCCATGAAACATGCTACCATGTTTCATTTGGCTTCAACATGCAGAGAAATGTAATCCACTTGGGTCTCCACTTAACACAGAGGTCCACCTACACTTGGCACATGTCGTAGCCTTTCTTAATGGTGCCAAGGCAGAAGATCCTGGAATACATTAGTCTAAATTGAATAATCTGGCAGTAATGTCTTACTGCTGGAAGGTATAATTACTGACACACACAGTTATAGTTAATCAGCAGAATGAAAGGAGAGGACTTAAAGTGCTGATAATGAGCATTTTAAAAGTGGGGGGAGTCATTGAAGGGAGAGATCTCTTAGGCTTCCAAAACAAATTTGCTCAGCCTGCAAGTAAAAAATTAATATTGTTAAAAAGGACTAAAAACAGGAATCTGAAAGCGAAGCTGCCTTTGGGGCTGCATTTCTTTGCTAGCGTTGTTCAGTTCCATATGAACTAGTGCCTTGCTACCTGTTACTGAGTCAGACAATGAGGCAGGTCTCACGATCCGTGAGACCCGCTTTTGTTAAAACTGCGGGGACAGAGGGCTATGCCCGCTCTCCCTGCAGACAAGTGGGCAGGGAGCGCCGGGCGGCCAGATCGGCCACCCACATGATTGCCGGCTCCGTGATGGAGCCGGCGGGGGGTGGGGGGAGCGGGGGCCACATGGCCCCCGCAAGCCCCAGTATGCCCTGCACAAGCGCGCAGGGCATACTGGGGAGATCCCAGAGCCGTGAGGCGGCTTTTCACCTTCCGGCCGGGGGTCTACTCGTGAGTAGGCGCAGCACGAAGCCACGCCGCTGCTACTCACAAGCCTAAAAAAGCAGGTCTGCTGGAGCGCTCGCTCCGCAAACCTGCTTTTTAGCAGAGATTCTCGAGCAGGTTACCCGCTCCAGAACCACCAGGCTCGGCTGCGAGCCCGGTGGTTCTTACGACCAACAAAAATCGGGCTAGGCTCTCCTAGCCCAATTTTTGTTGGTCGTGAGAATCGCCCCAATGAAGCTATTCCCACATTCAGTAGAAAGCAGGCTAAGGGAACCTAGCCCGCTTTCTACTGATTGTCTGAACCACCAGGCCCACGAGCAAGCCTGGTGGTTCCAAGGCAGCCAGCCCGCCTAATTCCCCCTCCCCTTAAATGAGGTTAACGGAGTGAGTGCTCTGTTAGCCTCATTTTTTTGCTCATGTGCTGCTGCAGCATGCAACAACACATGAGTAGACCTCCTAGCTGGGAGGCTACAACCAGACTCCTGGCCTTGGTGGGGGGGTGTCTCTCCAGAATGTCCCGGACACTTGCTGGAACTTCCCGGGGCCAGGTGGCCCCTGATCCCTGCAGCCCTCACCGGCTCCATGATGGAGCCAGTAGTCATGTGGGTGGCCAATCTAGCCACCCAGGGCTTGGAGGCTACTTGCATGCACGGAGAGAGGGCTAAGCCTGCTCTCCCTGCACAAACTCTCCTGGCTCTTTGCACGTGTTGTGTGAAGCGCCTCAATTGGTTTAGTCAGTGTTATCTAGTCGTGATTGGCAGTGGCTATACAGGATTTCAGATAAGGGTCCTCCCCAGTCTTGCCTGGAGATGTCACCTTCTGCATCCAAAGTGGGTACTCTACTACTAAGCTTCAGCCTCATGTATGTACCCCATTGAACTGGTTAGACAATCAGACTTTTCTTTCCTAGAGTTGTGTCATCTCTCACTCCAGGGCTAGGTGAAATACTTATTCCTGGCTCTGAAGTTGACTGGTGATTAAAAATGCTGAATTAGCAGGGGTCTATATGTATCAAGTTGTGCCCTCGAGTCAGCGTTGACTCCCAGCGCCCACAGAGCCCTGTGGTTTTCTTTGGTAGAATACAGGAGGGGCTTACCAATGCCATCTCCCACACAGTATGAGATGATGCCTTCCAGCACTTTCCTATATTGCTGCTGCCCAGTATAGGTGGTTCCCATATTCTGGGAAACATACCAATGGGGATTTGAACCAGCAACCTCTTGCTCACTAGGCAAGTCATTTACCCACTGCGCAATTAGGTGTTGTATATATGTATACATGTATGTAAATCATCTTTGTATGCATTCATAATTCAGAGTCAACAAGAACTTCTGTGTCTTTTTTTGTGCCAAGTAAACAGAAAAACAATAGCCAGCCAGCTTGAATACATTTTTGTTTTAATGACATGCTGGAAATCTAGTCAACAAATAAAAATCTTGCTGGGAGTTTACTTTGACTCCAAGTTTGTCTGTTTTCTCAGATAACATGCTCCGTTTGCTTATTCTGGCACACTGGAGTAGGCTTTCTGTATTTAGAACTTTTTGGCAGATTCAGCTTTAGTAGAACATGCTGCAGACTCCGCTTTCATAATAAGGGAAACAGAGACTGCTGTAAAGCAAGGCTGTAAAAATTCTAGGTGGCCCATGGAGCCACAAATATCACAGTGGCAGAGTGAAGGCTTTTCATGTAGCAAGTCCTGGGCGATGTTTAACAAATTTGGGGTTGCAAAGCACTATAAAGACCTCTGCCTGAGACCTTGGATTGCCTCTGTCAGTCAAGCTGAGCGGTCCTGGACAAGATGGACTAAAGATGTGAGTCCGTGAGGGTATTCTCACGATCACTGGAAAGCGGGCTAAGGGAGCTTAGCCCACTTTCCAGTCATCGTGAGCACCAGCGGGCTCGCAGGTTCTTAGCCCACCAAAGTAGCCCTCTCCTTAGCCCAGGTTAGTGGAGCAAGCGCTCCGCTAACCCAGGCTTCGTGATCCTGTATTGCCGTGGTGCAGCTCCGTGCGGCAGCAACACACGAGGAGACCCCCGGCCACCTTGCAGCCTCCTGGGCTTGGGAGTCTCTCCAGGATGCCCCGCGCACTCACGTGGGGCATCCTGGAACTTCCGGGGGGCCATGCAGCCCCCGATCCCTGCAGCCCCCGCCGGCTCTGTGACGGAGCTGGCAGTTGTGTGGGCAGCCAATTCGGCCGCCAGGGCTGCTGCCTTGATCGTCTGCAAGGAGAGCGGGCTAAGCCCTCTCTCCCTGCAGAACTCCCTCCAGCTGGTCTCACTGATCATGAGACTCGCCTCAGTATATAGCCCTTAACCCAGGACTAAGGCAACTAACCATGGTTAAGATCTGGTTAGCCTGCATGTGCGTTGGCAGGCGGCATGCTCTTATGCTGCAAAGCTGTGATTGTTCATTATGGGCTGGTTCAGATGTCCCATGGAAACTTGGATAAAACTAGGCTCCATGCTGGGCTTCAGGGTGCTCTTCCTTTCCATCCCTGCATGAGTCTCACCTTCCTATTTAACTTAAAATAAGCGGAAATCTGTTGAGGCTTTCCACACGAGCAGTGTGGAGACCCAAGGAGGGTTTGGCAGGGAGAGTGGGCTTGGCCACCCCCACCCCCCACATGATTACCGGCTCCATCACGGAGCCAGTTTAGGTGGCGGGGAAGTCCCAGAATGCCCTGTGCGAGTGCGTGGGTCATTCTGGGAGGACCGCCGACACTGGGAGGCTTGTTGTAGCCTCCCGGTTGGGGGTCTACTCATGTGTTGCTGCGGTGCAGAGCCGCACTGTGGCAGCACACAATCACCAAAATGGGGTTAGCGGAGCACTCACTCCACTAACCTCATTTTAGGGGAAGGGTATTTAGGCGGGCTAGCCGCTGAACCACAAGGCTTGCCCACGAGCCTGGTGGTTCTCACAACCACTGGAAAGCGGGCTGGGCTTCCAGCGGCTGTGAGAATAGCTTCGTTGTGTCCTCTGAACTGACCAATCTCAGCTTATTCTAACCTACTTGCTTCAGAGAACATGAGATCTGTACTCAAGAATTGAATTGTGTTCCAGATCTTGGGTTCTCTGAAGCAAGTAAGTTAGAATAAGCTGAGGTTGGTCGATTCAGACAATATGACCGATCTCTACTTATTTTAACCTATATAAGAAGTTGATGCTCATATAGGGATGGGAGGGGAAACTGCCTGCTTGCAAAGCCCAGAGATGTTGCATGGAGCCCAGCTTTATCTGAGGTTCTGCATTATGTCTGAATCTGAAGCATCTTACAAACTTTGAGGCTGTTCTCACGACCACTGGAAAGCGAGCTAAGGGAGCCCAGGGTGCTTTCCAGCGGCCATATGCTGCAACACTCTCAGCAACAAACCTCACTAAATAGCCCCTCGTTAAATGAGGTTAGCGGAGAGAGCGCTTCACTATCACTGTTTCCCTGATTGTGAGTCGCCATGGCGTGGCTCTGTGCCACGGCAACTCATGAGAAGACCCCCAGTCAGGAGGCTCCAACAAGCCTCCTGGCATGGGGGTCTCCCCAGAACTTGCGCGGGGCTTCCTGGGACTTCCGGGCGCCGGGCGGCCCGATCCCCACCACCCCTACCGGCTCTGTAACGGAGCCGGTAATCGTGTGGGCGGCTGATCTGAATGCCCAGGGCTAGCTGCCCGATTGTCTGCAGGGAGAGTGGGCCAAGTCCTCTCTCACCTCAGAACCGTCGTAGGCTCTCCACACTGCTCGTGTGGAGAGCCTCTATGATTTGTGAGGAGTTCCAAACGAGGACACCAAAACATGCTCTGAAATAGCTTTGCAACCGCTATGTTTCAATTAATAGACCACATTCATGACTGTTTCTTGGACACAAAAGAGACAAAAGTGAATCAGACTGGGTGCTGAACAGGTGGAATGTGAAAGCAGACAAGCATCTTTAAACCATGATTTGCTCATTTCTTGGAAAGGAGTGCTCTCTCTCTCTCTAATATTTACTTGGTGATTGCTGTGAGATGAGCTTTGGACCAATGTGTTTCACGCACTGCTCTGGTCTGCTCTACAATCTGCATTGCAAGGTATGTACTCACTCATTCAAAATGTGGCTGAAGATGTCACGTTGCTGTAGTTGAGCTTATGGCTATGCTTGCTGGCTACTAAGAGTGTTGCTGTGGCAGCTGTTTGAAATGAGGACATAATTGTGAGGAGTCATAATTGTGTGAGAGGCACTGTCGCTGACAGTAGTTTCTAGATCAGTGATTCTTTTTTTGGTCATCTTTGCACTGTGTGTTTGGCAAAATATGGTGTTCTGTGTTGGGAGGGGCTGTGTGTTCTGCAGTGGGTTTTTTTTTTAATTTGGGGTTGTTGTTTTTTGCAAGACAGAGCTGCAAAATGCATGCACTTTGCTTGTTTTGCCCACAGTGAACAATGGGGAACTCTAATCACCCCGTTGTTCCCCATGGGTAGGTCCTAGGGACACCAAATGGGTTGGGTGCTACCTACCACCCTTGCCTATTTATTTTGTGGGATGGGTGGTAGCTCTACTATCATGTCCACGGGCGTAACTATAATAGGGCAAGGGGAGACAGTTGTCTGGGGGCCCCCAGCAGCGAATCACATGACTGACTCCCCAAGCTACGCACCTGCCCGGGCTTCCTTCAGTTACTTCATGAGCTGAGCTTCAGTGCGGGTGGGCATTTTAAAATCTTGTCTCTGGGCCCACTCCAACCTTGCTATGCCCTTGATCATGTCCTACCACCCCACCCACTGTGGTGTCCCTAGTACCTATCCCTGGGGAACAATGGGGTGATTCAAGTTCCCCACGGTCCCCTATGGGCGATTAGTGAATTTCTTATTTCATTTGTTGAACCGGCTGGCTATAGCTGCCCAGTTCAATAATTGATTTTATTTTTATTTTTATTTTTTGGTGATTCCATTTGAGGTCGAATCTAATCACAAAAAATGATTCCTGCACTTCCAATTCTTCTTCAAAAACACATCTCTTCCATCAATCCTAAACCACTTACCCCGCCCCACCCACCCACTTTCTACTGGAACTAAGACAAAAAACATTAGTGGGATTTTTGTTTTTCTCTTCTGATCTGTTGCTGCTTCTCTGTTTTTCATGTCTGCTGATTTCTAGTGTTTATTATGCTGCTAGTTTGTATATTACAGTCTAATTTTTATTTGGCTGTTTTTTCCATTGTGTTTGGACCTTTTTCTGTAAGGGTTGCTGCTGTAAACGCACGGGGTATTAAGTTCTTTTTTTTTTTTTAAACTAAATTAAATTGATGCATGAATCCTTGCTTGTACCCTCTTGACTATACATGCTTTAAAGAGGGGGAAGTAACCCTTGAAAACATAAACTTATTCTAAGGGAGAGGGAAATTTTTATTTTTTCAGCAATTTGAACCTCACTTGCGAACTCCACTCTAACACTATTCAATTAGTTTCTGGCATCTACAGTTTTACAAATGTGTCAATTGCCATCTTCACCACATACATGCACACTTGAGAAAAACCTTAAATCTTTCAAGAGACATAATAAAAGCTGACAATACAGTGGAAGAGCTTTTCTTTCCGCACCTGCTGAAGGACCAGAGGAGGCAGATTGCTGGTTTCTTCGCCTGAGATAACAATCCCTGAGTGCACATACAAAGATGTCTGACGACTTTTAGCCAAGCACTCTGGTGTACCCTCTTGGTTCGCCATGCTTCTTTATGGCAGGAGTCCCAAACAGGGGGCACTAGTACCCTTCAAGAGCTCCCAGGTGGTACTCAGAACCCTCCTGCCTCCCTATGCTGCAGCTACGCTATTTGCTCCTCATCTGAGAATCACCAGATCCTCTGGTCCTCAGTGATGTGTCCATTACAGAAGAGGGGAAGGGTGAAGACCCTCCTTCTCTGCTCCTGATTGGCTGGCTACAGGCTGAAGCTCAGGGAACTCCACCCCTCAACTTGACATACAGGCTTCAGAAACCTCCCATTGAAATTAATAGGGCAAGTAAACCTATATAGGCTCCAGTGTGATTTTACTCTGTCTCCACACACTTCAGCAGGCTTGCACTGTGTTTTTTGCAGTCTGGATCCATGCTCCCTGTTTATGTGCACAGCAGGGTCTTGGTATGATTTTCACAGTACCGCCTGCTGGCCAGTTCTTGCTTTTCATGAAGAACCACCATTCACCAGAAAAGTAGCAATCCATTCTTTATGGAAAGCAAGAGCTAGCTAGTAGAATTTCGCGCTAGGACCCTGCTATGCATATGAACAGTGTGAGTTCTTGCTGGCTAGGATTTCCGAAACTGTGTGTGGAAACAGTAAAATCACACCTGGAAAAGTGCTGCGCCAACACTTCCTATCGCCATCTGCAAGATCCCTTGGTGGAACTTTGGTCTGACCCAGCTGGACTCCTTTCGGGTTGTTAAGAAAACACGGTTCACTGGCAACAGTCCAAACTGAGGTGTCTATCCAAGGAAGCAGGTGGCAGAAATGGTTAAGGCAGAAGGGCAGAGATGCACTCAGGCCGGAAGTGAATATAGAAAGGGATGAAGAGCTCAGTGTGCAAAGGCAAGGCTGGTGCTAAAGGTAAAGGTAAAGTGTGCCATCAAGTCAATTTCGACTCCTGGCGCTCACAGAGCCCTGTGGTTTTCTTTGGTAGAATACAGGAGGGGCTTACCAATGCCTCCTCCTGCGCCGTATGAGATGATGCCTTTCAGCATCTTCCTATATCGCTGCTGCCTGATATAGTACCAGTGGGGATTCGAACCGGCAAGCTTCTGCTTGTTAGTCAAGCATTTCCCCGCTGCACCACTTAAGGTAGTAAAGGAAAAAGACACAAGCCTGGCCTGAAGGTTCGTGTCTTTATACCAGGACTGCTCAACTTCAGTGGCTATTAGCCACTGTGGTTGCGGAATATGGGAGTTGTAGTCCAAAAACAGCTGGGGAGGGCCCTAAGTTGAGCAGGCCTGCTTTATACCCTGCCTAGGCCAGGGAGAACTAACTGGAACCAATGTGATGTAGTGGTTAGCGTCTTAGATTATGACCAGGGACACCCAAGTTCAAATCGCCATTCAGCCTTTAAACTCACTGGGTGACTCTGGGTCAGCCACTTATCTCTCAGCCCAATCCACCCCAGAGGATTGTTGTAAGGATAAACATAACCATGGAGGAAGAACAAGCAGCTGTCGCCAGGCTGAAGCTGGGAATAGTAATAATTCTCCTTTTCCCTCAGCCAGGCAACTATGTGATTTATTCCATTTATATCATGAAACTTGAGGTAGAGTAGTGTCATGGCCCCAGATCTACACACACACACACACACACACAACTTGGAAGATGAGGTGGAGATTATGGAGAATGAGACAGGCTGGGAACGGTCTAGGATCCCGATTTCAGGTGACCGCTTGCCACTGAGACCCCTGACACCAGGAAAACTAGGCGACTAAGCTCCCCTACTTTAACCTGAGAGCAAAGTCCTGCCTCAGAAGGGTTCCTTGAGGACTTGCTGGTTGTAAAGGCCTCCCAGGGTTGCCAGCATCAGTGCTTGAGGAATCCGGCAAGGCACCTTCAAAGAATAGCACCTTTCCAAGGAAAGGAGTGGCGCCAGTTCACCCTGCCTAGGCAACACCTAGAAGTACCAGTAATCTACTACAAGACTGTGCTACAGCAACAATGGCCCATGATGCATTGCCTGGCCCGGTTACCCTGCTTCGTTCTGGATGAGACTCTAGACATGGCCCTCAGAGCTGTCCATGGTCCAGTGCACTCATTGAGACCCTGGCCCAGGATATGCATATATGATGTTCCCAGGGGACAGGCATTGACCCAACCAAAACCTGCTTAGAAGGCTGCTGCAACATACACCCTCACACCATAGTGGCATAGAACCCAAACTGTGGATCAGGCCTTGGTTCCTCACTGTCTGTGATGCCCGTCAAAGGAGGAAATTGGAAAGCTGTTCAACCCGAGACACTCAACCACCCAAAATTAGCCTGGTACAGGGAACCTGGTGTCCCCAGAGAGTCACGTTTGTGACATTGTCTAATTAAGCTCCAAAATCGATTGCGCTCCCTCAGTGTCAATTTGCCTCCGATAGGGACACAGATTGCTGCCTTATATTGAATCAGACCATTAGCCCACCTAGCTTAGTATTCAGGCAGGAGACTCAAGAAACTAAACCAATGGAGAGAGGAGAGCTGGACTTGTGGTAGCAAGAATGACTAAGCAAGATCTGCCCTGGTTGCATATGAATGAGAGACTTGATGTGTGAGCACTGTAAGATATTTCCCTCAGGGGATGGAGCCACTCTGGGAAGAGCATCTAGGCTCCAGGTTCCCTACCTGGCATCTCCAAGATAGGGCTGAGAGAGATTCCTGGCTGCAACCTTGGAGAAGCCATTGCCAGTCTGTGTAGACAATACTAAGCAAGATGGACCTATGGTCCACCTCAATATATGGCAGCTTCCTATGTTGTTCCTATGTTGAGATGCCAGGGAATGAATCTGAGACCTCCTGCATGCTAAGCAGATGCTCCACCACTGAGCTATATAGTTCCATCCCATAGGGGGAACATCTTAAATCAGACAAAGCTCACATTGTCACCCATCCAAATGCAAACCAAGGCAGATTCTGCTTAACAAAGAGGACAATTCAAGGTCGCTGCCGCAAGACCTGATGAAGGCCACCAGGTTTTCCCTCTGTACTGACACTGGCTGCTGCCTACCTGATTGCCAACCAAGACATTTGCCCAATCCCAAGTCTTCATAACCTACATATTAGAAGCACTAATGCACAGATCAGATTGTTCCCACTACAGGTCCTAACTGACCCAAAACACCTTCCTGTATCATCATCATCATCATGATCATGCCTCCATGTCAACCTCATTGACTGACATGGAGACATGACTGGTTGACATGGAGACTATTTCTCCAGGTCAGCCTCATTGGGAGAAGGCATAACCTCCCTAAATGCCTGCATGGAGGCGATGATGGGCTGGATGAGGGATAATGAACTGAGGCTGAATCCAGATAAGACAGAGGTATTTATTGTGTGGGATTGGGATATGGGAGACGATTTTGATCTGCCAGTTCTGGATGGGGTCACGCTCCCCCAGAAGGAACAGGTACACAGTCTGAGGGTACTTCTGGATCCAAACCTCTCCCTGGTGTCCCAGGTTGAGGCAGTGGAGAGAGGGGCTTTCTGTCAGCTTCGGCTGATATGCCAGCTGCATCCGTTTCTTGTGATGAATGACCGCTGGACTGGACTTTTGCAATGTGCTCTATGTGGGGCTACCTTTGTACATAGTCCGGAAACTGCAGTTGGTACAGAATGTGGCAGCCAGAGACCATATTATTCCTGTGTGTGTTAGTTAGTTGATTGATTGATTGATTGATTGATTGATTGATTGATTGATATACCGCCCTTCCAAAATGGCTCAGGGCGGTTTACAATTATATGGTCTGGGAGTACTTCTGGACTCAAACCCCTCCCTAGTCTTTCAGGTAGAGGCAGTGGCCAGGAGGGCTTACTATCAACTTTGGCTGATACTCCAGCTACATCCATTTCGTGAGATGAAACGACCTTAAAACGGTGGTGCATCTGCTGGTAACATCCAGACTTGACTATTGCAATGTGCTCTACGTTGGGCTGCCTTTGTACGTAGTCCAGAAACTGCAGCTGATACAGAATGCAGCAGCCAGGTTGGTCTCCGGGGTTACCTGAAGAGATCATATTACATCCATTTTAAAAGGGCTACACTGGCTGCCAATAAGCTTTCAGATGAAATACAAAGTGCTGGTTATTACCTATAAAGCCCTGAACAGCTTGGGTCGAAGATATTTAAGAGAACGCCTTTTTCTTTATGAACCCCGCTGCCTATTAAGATCATCTGGGGAGGTCCGGTTGTGGTTGCCACCAGCTCAGTTGGTGGAAATTCGAAACCAGACTTTTTCTAGGGTTGCCCTGCAACTTTGAAACACGCTTCCTAATGAAACTAGAGCCACCCCTTCTCTGAATATTTTTAAGAAGGACCTGAAGACATAATTCTTTAGTCAGACTTTTAGCTTATAGTTTTAAAGTTTTAAGTTTTAGAGTTTTTAATCTATATTTTAAACTGTTTTAATTGTTGTGCTTTTAGATTGTGATCCACCCAGGAACTTGTGTATGTATAAAAATGTGTTAAATAAAATAAGTGTCTCCCTAGCTTTATTGTTAATTTGTAGCATGACTCCTATAAGAACCCAAGATTAAATCAGGACAGAGTTTTCAATTTTTGTAGCTTTCCATTTCCCTGGCTTAATATGTAGTTATCGTAAGATGTATAGCTACACTACGCATCTAACTGCAGGTTAATTAGTAAGGAAAGTATACAATTTCAGCAAGAGATGCAGGTTGGTTGGTTTGGCAGGAAGGAACAAGGCAGCTCTATTCCCCTGTAATATAAAATCCATTTTCAACTAAGATTTGTAAGGGCATCTTAACCACTTATTTAATTTGAAGTTAAAAAATATCTCCGAGGAAATACATTTTATGTTTTTATGAGATGAGAACAATCAGAAAAACCTTCAACTTGCATCAAATGGATTCCTTACTTTCTCAGGTTTACCAGCTTGATATTGTAGCTCATCAACCTTCAATACATCAACACCATTTTCTTCCCTCTAAAATCATGCATAAGTAACACAAAATATTATTGAACTGCTCTTGGTTTCAGGCCTCTCATCTCCACCCAGGATAAGTCAATCCTGGATTCCATTTCCTTAGTATTGAAAGGAAATACAATCATTTTTGTTTGTGTTAAGCATAATTTTGGGGCCAAGTACATCAGAATTCTAAGGGATTTGAGATGGTGATGAGAAGGCTAGAGAGAGAAGCAGAAAGTAATCTAAGGTTCATAAATGAAGGGATCTTCAAAATACCTACAGTCAGTGAATTGAATGCCTGAATGAATGCGCAAGCATGTATGCACACACACACATATGTGCACACATACACCCCTGTTGCCTCCATCTCTTTGGAGCACCTCAAAAACATCTAAGTACGGTAGTAATTGGAAGCTAACATTGGATTATGGGTAGGAATCCAAATGTAGGAAGAGTAACCTTCAGCCCAGCACAGGCTGTTATGTTCTTAATACACCAGTATTCACATCTCCCATTTTTCCTTATGTATTTTTTCTTCCTTTTCCTTAGGTCTTACCCATGGCTATTTGTACAGTCAGACAGATTTCATAATCATTTCTGTCACCCCTGTAATGTATTTAGGTATGAAAATTGGAACTGCCAAAAATAAAAATCATTTACATTCATTTTACTGAGGATATTCTTCCACTCCATGATAGATTAAGATGTGTCCATTCACATAAATCTCTCTTAATACTTCCAATTAATCTTTGATAATTATCCCAAACAGATCTGATGCTTTCTTTAAAAGCTATATAGCTATGCATTTAATATTAGATTTCATCCACGGTATGAAAGACTTTCCATCTCATCTTTTCCCCTTCTGCTCCATGTTCATTCCTAATAATTATTATTTCATTAAGTTGATTTTATAACCACAGAGCTTTCTAAAATCAAGCAGCTTAAGAACTCATACTTCTCACACAGAAATCAATGGGAGCCATGGTTCAATGTATTAGTCATACAAAGCCCTATTCAGGCATTGAGGCATCTGAGAAGGACCAGTGTTGTTAGGGAAGCGAATGGGAGTGAACCAGCAAGCCATGCCGCCATGCTGATGGGCCACGGTTCTTAGTCATGGGAATAAACTTTCCACCTGCTTGCCCCGTAGACAAGTGCTAAATGCAGGGGTGCTTGGCAGTGGAAGTGGGGTAGCTAGGGAGCGTATGGACCTAGGGGACAGCCAGCATGATCCTGCTTCCCAGCCCTATTCAGACACTGATGTGCCTGTCTTCAGTTCTCTGTACCCATGCACATGTGAATGACTGTACCTGCATTCATTTTAACAGACCCTCCCAGATGCAAGGTACAGATAGGAAGTATATTGCTGTATCTATTCCCTCTAAGGTGTGCACATGTGCACGCGCCCACAAGTTTTTGGATATCTGCTCAGTTCGTTTTAGATCCCGCTCAGGTTGAATCAGGAAGGCCCCACTCTGAATGCAGGTGAGCACACACTGCCGTCATACTGCGCCCAGAACAAAACTCATGCCGCACAGAGATGAAAAAAATGAGATAAAAATTTAGATTTTAATTAGATTTATAGTTTTAAATAAGTTTAATATTGGGTTTTTAATTATTTTAATTGTTAAATTGAGTTAATGTTTAAATGATTTTAATTGTAAACCACCCCGAGACACAAGTTTGGGGTCTATTTATATTTTTATAATATAAAATTTTTAAATAAATATTTTTAAATAAATAAATAAATAAATAAATAAATAAATGTAACATGTGAATAACTTTACCTGCATTCAGATCTGTGTAAAATGTACACAGATTGTATGAGTGTTGTTTGTAATGTGTGAACAGGGTTCCCCTCTGCTCACATTCAGTAAACACAGGGATAACACCACCTGATAAAGACTCTAGAGTAACAAAACGTGGGATGATGGTGGTCTCTGTTCCACAAACAGCTCAGTAATAGAGCATCTGCTTTGCATGAGGGAGGTCCCAGGTTCGATTCTTGGGATCTCTATGTAAGGTTAAGAAAGTACCACTTGGAAATCCTTGGAAACCACCACCAGCTCATGAAAATATTGAGTGATCTAACTTGGTAGATGGCATTTATATATTTATATGTACAACTCTACTGAAAAGCTTACATGTTCTTGTAAGGCAAAGTCCCAAATATCAGGCTCCATTTGACATGGCCTCAGACCAAGTAAGAAAAAACTACTTTCACACACTACAAAGACTGTCCTAAAACCAAGACCAGACCAGGGCTTGACAAATCCCAGGCACCAGGGAGCCATGGCACCTAGAGATTTGACCACTGAGCCTAGACTAGGATATTTCAGAAGCAGAGTTAGTTAATAAAATATTTGTCCTAAGCAGCCTTGTTTCTCTTCTAAATATGCTACTTGTAAAGGGGAGAAAGAGACACACATTTTCCCTCCCCTTCTACAATATCCATCACTAAGTCTGGTAATTTTGTCAAGTGTCTATTATCTGGCTCCTGTGTTTTTTGGGCTGGCTCCTAGATCCAAAGAAAATTTCTCAAGGCCTGGGCCAGGCAATTTGGGACCCGTTTAGTGTCTCGTGAAAGCATCCTTAGAAGAGCACATCAAATCAGAGGGGTTAAGTTAATGCATTCTCTATTCCTTCCATTTACACAGAATGCACAGTTCAGCCATATTGCTAGCAAAGACCTCTTTTCATGATAGTACCCTTTTCCCAAGGGACACAGGACCAAACTCTGAACAGAAGCAAAATACCCTCTTCCTATTGAAAGGGGCCCTTTTTTTTACAGGGGAGAATTGTGATCAACAAGAAGGAATTTTTTGCACTATCATCGACTCGGCGGGAGCTGTGAAAGGCTGTCACCGCAACTGGTGGCCTTCATGACGAGTTCAAGAGAGGTTAAACTCAAGCAGTCATTGATAAAATGGTACTTGACACTGACTAGACGGGGAAGCCCTCCTTAGAAAACCCAGCCCTTGTCACCAAAGACAAAGCATCAACTCTGTGCATCGGCTGGGCATTCTGGTTACAGAACGCAGATCATCCAAGCTGAAGAAAAACCACATTCACAAGCCGCATGCTGCAGAGGGTGGCAGCAAGTTCAATCATTCATGAGAAAAGAGCAGGACTTTGTCCTTGTAGAACACAGATGCGCTATTTCCCCCTCTCCTCTTGGCAGCATGGGGAGAAGAGCCGGGATCAACAAATAAAAAGGAGAGAATTCAGGCTGTCTACTCATTTACCCGTTCAGCTGCATTTAAATTAGGCCTGTACCACCGGTGGCTCACCAAGGCAGATAAAGCTCCCTAGCCACACACGGTGGCCCTCCAGGGGCTCGGCAACCCCCCCCCCCCCATTTTGCAGCCCCCATCAGGCAGTGGAAGCGGGAGATTTCTGGGTAGGCCGCCAGCTACAGCAGCCTTCAGCTTGGTGACTCGCAAGTTCTGCCAGCTGGCACCAGAGTTTGCTAAGCTGCAAAGTTTGCATGTAGGGAGAGCAGGATGAGTGGGCACAGGCAGTACATCTGGAGAGGCAGAGCTGCCCCATTGCAGATGACAAAGCAGAAGCATTGGCCGGGACCATTTTTGTTCCCCTCCATCCCTCCCTCTCTCCAGCACAGATAAAATCCACCATTCTGAAATTTTTACTCTGCTTCCCCTGTACATTTCCTGCATGACAATGTATACCCTGGTATATTGTATAGTAACATAAGAAGTTGCCTTATACCAAGTTAGATCATTGGTCCATGGTCTAACCAGGGGGGTACTGGTTAGACCACCCCAGTATGGTCTAAACCATGGTCTAAACCAGGGGTTCCCAATCTGTGGCACTCCAGATGTTGCTGAACTACAACTCCCATCATTCAGTGTTCTCTCTAATTTTTTTCATCTGTGTGCGGAATGAGTTTTGTTCTGGGTGGAAGTATCAAGGCAGTGTGCGCGTGCATGTGAATTCAGAGTGAGGCTTTCCTAATTCAACCTGAGCAGGATCTAAAATGGACTGAGCGGACATCAAAAAACATGTGAGCGCATGCACACTACTTAGAGGGAACACTGCCATCATCCCCAGCTACAACAAATTGCAGGAGTTGTAATTCAGCGACATCTGGAGTACCACAAGTTGGAAACCTGCCGGTCTATGCTGAATGGAAGCAGCTCTTCAAGGTTTCAGGCAGGAGTCCTTTCCCAGCCCTACCTGGAGATGCTGCCAGGGAGTGAACCTGGGATGTTCTGCATGCAAGCAGACGCTCTACCACTGAGCTACAGCCACATTCCCTAAGAGGAATATCTTACAGCAGACAGTGCTCACATGCAGTCACCTATCCAAATGCAGACTAGGGCAGGCCCTGCTTAGCAAAGAGGACAATTCATGCTTGCTATCTCAAGACCAGCTCTTCCCGTCTAGCTGTCCCAGTCTTAAGAAAAAGCTTGTACAAAAAGCTTGGGCATCTAGCTATGCATGCCTAGGTGAAATCTCATCTGCCCCAAGGCCTCACAAGACTTCCGGGTTTGATGTTTAACAGGATGCAGTTGCCTTTACCACTGTCACTTTGACCTCTGCAGGGCTGGTGCTACCTGTACCACCTAGGATTGTACAGCTCTCTCCTGGCACTCTGGATTTTGGTGAGCCCCACCAATTAGACCCCATCCCACAATGCTTCAGACCAGGGTTTCATAACCCTGGGCCCCCAGATGTTGTTGGACTACAACTCCCATCATCATCATCATCATTATTATTATTATTATTTTACATTTATATCCTGCTCTTCCTCCAAGGAGCCCAGAGCGGTGTACTACATACTTGAGTTTCTCTTTCACAACAACCCTGTGAAGTAGGTTAGGCTGAGAGAGAAGTGACTGGCCCAGAGTCACCCAGCAAGTCTCATGGCTGAATGGGGATTTGAACTCAGGTCTCCCCGGTCCTAGTCCAGCACTCTAACCACTACACCACACTGGCTCACCTCAGCCACAAAGGCCATGTCTGGGGATGATGGAAGTTGTGGTCCAACAACATCTGGGGCCCAAGGTTAAGAAACCCTGCTTCAGACCACTGCTGCAACATGGATGTCTACACGCAACAACTGGTCCAAAAGTATCCCATGGCTGCAAGCAACTAGGAGACAGCTCAACAACACCTGCAGTAGCTATCACTTTCCCCACCCCAGATCCAAAGACTGCCTTAGCCCTATTCAGATGTTCTGTTGGACCTGCCTTCAGATGTCTGTACACTTGTACATGTTTTGTAAGAATTACTATACCCAGGGTCATTGAAAAGTGAACCTGGGTACAAGCTCTCTGAAATGGAGAAACCAGATAGAAATTGTACTGCCGGTACCTGTGTTCAGTGTCCCATATGAATAACTGTATGTGTGTATAGATCTGTATAGATTATATACAGACTGCACAAGTGTTTAACATAACGAGACTCTTCTCACGATCGGTGAGAAGAGCCTCTAGGGGGTTTGCAAGGAGAGCGGGCTTAGCAGACGAGCAGACAGTCTGCTCTGAGCGGCCGCAGCAGCCGCCCACACGACTGCTTGCTCCGTGACGGAGCCAGCAGGGGCTGGGAGGACCAGGGTCCACGCAGCCCCCGGAAGCTCCAGTATGCCCTGCGCAAGTGCGCAGGGCATACTGGATAGACCCCCGAGCCAGGAGGCTGCTTTTAAGCCTCCCGATTGGGGATCTCCTCATGAGTAGCCACGCTGCAGCTACTCACAATTTTAAAAACTGTGTTTGCAGAGCACTCACTCCACAAACCCGGTTTAAGGGGAGGAGTAGTTAGGCGGGTTAACCGCCTGCAAGTCCAGTGGCTCACACGGTCAGGAGAGCCTAGCCCGATTTCGCCTGATCATCAGGATAGCCTCAACATGTGAATAGGGCTAAGGTCTCAATCTGACCTGGATTCAGCTTCAGCATAACTCAAACTTGAGACAACGCAATAGCCAGCTAGGAAAGCTGTACCTACATTGGAATTGTGGGGAAAGGGCCAAATAACAGCAGACCTACAGCAGTCCAGCACCCTACTCTCCCTGCACTGTTTGTTAATACAATGCAATCAATAAACTCTAGGGAGTAAAAGGATTCAACTTCTCCAGGTTGACTTTCGCCAATCTATCAATGGCTAGACTACAAATAGTCTGGTGGCTATAGGCCACCTCCATCCTCAAAGGCAAGAGGCCTCTAAATAGCAGTTGCAGGGGAGCAACAGCAGAAGAGAGGGCATGCCCTCACTTCTTGCCTGTGGGCTTCTCAGAGGCATCTGGTGGGCCACTGTGTGAAAGAGGATGCTGGACTGGATGGGCCTTGAGGCCTGACCCAGCAGAGGTTCACACCAGCTTCAACATGCATTATAAAAAGTATCTTCCAATATTCTGAAGCCAGTCTGAAAACCAGCAATCCATAAACTGAGCTAGATATAAGCAACCTTGTGTTGGCAAACTCATCGCAGCAGGCATAAAGCAGCTCTATCTCCAGGTAGTGACAGCCTAGATTGACCAGGCTATTAACCACCCAGAACGACGCAGCTGGATGACACTTTGCAGACGCAAAGACAGCAGAGAAGAAAAATGTCCACAGCTGCAGCAGAGTCCCTTGAAAAGGATTTATGCCGTGACTGGTTACTGTTGGCACAGGTTGATTGCCCCCTCCATTCTGCTCATCTCCCGTCCCATTTCATCAGCCTCAGATCCTCTATAGGAGAATATAAAAATGGATGAAGCAGCAGCAGCAGAATGGCACACCTGAACAATGGCACAAGCTGTGTCAATGGCCAGCATCAGCCTACGACTCTGCAGGTAAAATTGGCCATCTGTAGAGCTGCTGTCAGGAAGACTGGAAAAATTCCCCAATGCTATCTGCATAGGAACATAGGAAGCTGCCCTACAAGGAGTCAGACCATTGGTCCATCTAGGTCAGTATCATCTACCAGAACTGCTCAACTTCAGGCCTCCAGCTGTTTTCGGACTACAACTCTCATAATCCCAACCACAGTGACCAATAGTCAGGATTATGGGAGCTGCAGGTGAACACCCGCAGGAGGGCCAAAGTTGAGCAGCCCTGGTCTACACTGACTGGCAGCGGGTCTCCAAGGTTCCAGGCAGGAGTCTTACCCAGCCCTACCAGGAGACGTCAAGGATTGAACCTGGGACCCTTTGCATGCAAAGCAGATGCTCTACCAATGAGTCACAAACCCATCTCTCATTCACACCCTAGAATCTGACTGACACCATGGGAACAAAGCAGCCCACCTAGGTCATTATCCGTCTCGGAGTACTACAAATTTGTAACAAACCTTTGCTTTCTCTGTAGCCAAGAAGCAACCTTCTCAGTGTGCCTGATGAAGAGTTGTGCTTTGCCTAAACATGAATATATACCTACATAGCGTGTAGCATTTCAAATACAGTTGTGATGACCATCCAACATGGTACCGCTAAGCTAAGAGCATAATATTTTATAATGCAGAAGTGCAGTGGTGGTTCTCTTATATATAGTAGGGGGATTTATTATTTATTTATATAACGCCCCATATTTTTAAAAAGTCCCTAGGCAGTTCACAGTGTAGCAATGGAGACAGCAACTATCTTTGGTCATTGCAGAATGGCGCCGTCAGTGGCTGTTGCTGGTGTCTCTCCTGTGCTCAAGAGTTTTTATACAGAAGCTGGACATCAGTCTGTCAGGGATGCTGCAGCAGTTTCCTGCACTGACCAGGGAGTTGGACTAGAAGACCTCCTAGGTCCATTCCAACCCTCAAATTATATTATTCTATTCTTCTTTAAAATTGCAACAAGGAATCATTTTTTAATTTCTTTTGCTCTCGGAAAAGGTTTGCAAACTTTATTGGTTGAAAAACAGTACACAAATCGTCCAAATACATATATTAAGTTAATGCAACAATCAATCTGAATGTCCTCTCATGTATCCTGTTATGGGGGAACCGAACAGTGTCAGGCTCAAGGCCATGACGATCACGTGGCTCCTCTCCTGTGGAAAAGACCAACGCCGTGCGGGCGAGCCCCGATTCCGTGGGCCACCCAGCCCTGCAGGGAACTCGTAGGCAAAAGGCAGCCAGATGGCGCCCTCTTGTGAGACTTCAAAGAGAAGCCGCAAGATCTCGGGGCCTTCCAACATCACTGGGCCCCACAAGGACCTCATTCACTCTCTCCACAACCAGCCTTTATGTCGGGGGCGCTCTTTAGAAAGGAACTAAAGAACTTCTAAAGAGCTCTTAAGAAAGGCATTAGTCTCCAGATGGTGACAGGACTCTAATTTCAACTGATCAAAATTTTTTTGATCAACTGGCCAATTGGTTGAGTATTTCTAAAGTATTCATTCTTATTGGAACAAGCAGCAAGATAACAGGTTTGCTACTTAAGATAATTACAAAAACATAGGAAGCTGCCATATACTGAGTCAGACCATTGGTCTATCTAGCTCAGTATTGTCTACACAGACTGGCAGCGGCTTCTCCAAGGTTGCAGGCAGGAATCTCTCTCAGCCCTGTCTTGGAGATGCCAGGAAGGGAACTTGAAACCTTCTGCTCTTCCCAGAGCAGCTCCATCCCAAGGGGAATGTTTTGCAGTGTACTCACACTTCTAGTCTCCCATTCATATGCAACCAGGGCGGATCCTGCTTAGCTAAGGGGACAAGTCATGCTTGCTATCACAAGACCAGCTCTCCTCCTCCTTATCATGATACAAGTAAGAAATGTACTGCTGTGTCTGTGCAACACAACATGCGAATAACTGTACCTGCATACAGATCTGTACCTGTGTATACTGTACCCTCGTTGCATGAGTGTTGAGCATAACATGTGAATAGGGCTATTATCTCATTTGTAACAAAGCAATCGGATAGTACCATATAAGAGTTTTAAGTAATTTTTGTAAGCTACTTTGAGGACCAACTGGCCAAAGGACAGAATACAACATTTTTTATATAAAACCAGGAGAAGTAGCAAACTGCAACAGTCTTTGTTAAAATTGGCTTTTGGTGTCCAAGGATAAAGCCGAGATAATAGATGTCTGTTTCTTCTATTTTGCTCTCTCTGTTATTTTTAGAAGGTCACTTGAGTTAAAGCATATCTTCATCTTCGTGATTAAGCCGCAGCTTCTGGCAAGAAGTTCTCAGAAGCTCAGAGCTTGCTCAGGCAGAACAGACAAGCCTTCAACTATTAAATGCCTCATCAGAAAAAGCACTCAGAGGTGCCCAGTGCAATTTGATTCTCTTCTCTGCAGTGGGGCTGGAGCGGCGGGGCGGTGGGGGGAGAGACAGGGATGAGCACCAAACTCTGCATTTTGATGCAACAGACTGTTGCTAATTTTCATTGAAAGAAGAACTTGTAGCTTCAGAAGTTGGGCATTTATGGTTTCAGTCTGCCTTATGAGCCACTGTGTTGGCGAACAAACATTTAGGATTCTAAGAGAGCATCATGAAGGCACTTTGGGCCATGAGGAAACTGTCAACCCGTTCTCCTACGCCTCAGATTTGTTCAAGTCCCAATTCTCTCACAATGCAATCACCAGTCAGACAGTATAGCAGGGTGAATTTGCCATGAGCTAAAACGAATTTGAGACAGGAAGATGGGGGCAGAGACACAGAGGTCATTCACACAATCAAAAACTATGTTCTACCCAGGTTTGGGAGTTATGTATGCTCTCAATCTTTAGTTGTGTGGAAGCAAGGTTGGAGGAAAACCTGGGTAGCTTTTCCTCTTACCTTACTTCCACACAACCAAAAATTGGGAACACACACAGTTCCCAAACCTGGGTAGAACACAGTTTTTGATTGTGTAAATGACCTCCAAGATTCATATAATATGAATTTGTTTATACAAAACATGTATGTTCTAATCTGAGATTAGAAACTGACCACTTGTTGGGATGGGGGACTGATTAATCCAGTCCGGGGGGTGGGGGGGGGAGAAAGAGAGAGAGAATGAATTTGTGGTGTTAGTTCCAGCAGTGCTGACCATCTGCTTAGAGGGGGACAGATCTTCATACACAGGATTTAAAGTGGCGGTTCCCTTATATTTAGCAGGGGGAGAGCAACTGGCCCTATCCAGCCCCAGCACAGCATCCCTCCAGTGGCTGTTCCCGATACCTACCTTTTATTTCTTTTTAGACTATGAGCCCTTTAGAGATAAGGAACCATCTTAATTTATTCTTCCATGTAAACCAATTTGAAAACCATTGAAAAGTGGTATTAAAATATTCACAGTAGTTGTTAGCCCTATGCAGGCTCAACACCACATTCTCTGCCCCTCCATAAACCATGGTTAAGGATTTGCAAACCAGGAAGCAAAACTATAATTACATCTGCATCACAGCAACTATGATTAAGGCAGATTCCCTGCCTCTCCACTTGTAGAGGTGACACAGGTATCGCCCTCCACGCACGGGCAGGGCTTAGCTCAGCAACTAAACCATGGTTTTGACATTTGCTTTGGATCACAAATCATGGTTAGTACCAGACATGGTCAAGTGTTATGTCTGCACCAAGCTACAACAGGCATACAAGCCTACTGCTGAATATGAAGTTACTGGGGTCAGGGCCACGACATATTTTTTAAAACAAATGTTTTCACAAACATTTTAGCCAAATTCCCATCATGAATTTTGCCCTGCAGTATTGTTACTGTACCTAAAGAGAGGTTTGGGCTGAAAGCAAGCCTGTATCCCTCTCCCACACCCACCGAGGTCATACACATGAACTCCTGGCCACTGCTCTGGAGGGCTGCGGGGAAGGCAGGTACTTGCCTGCCTTCCTGGCAAACGAGCAGCGGCCATTCTTACCTTCGTCACACACCCATACGAGTGGTGACACAGAGAAGGCAAGAGCTGGGAGCAGGAGGACTTCCGCCTCCCACATCCCAGGGGGCCCTGTGTCACAAGCGCAGCGGCTGCTCGCATTAGAGCAGCAGCCGCACTCTGCTCAGCCACTCCTCCGACTCGCTGCCGGAAATGGTGGCGGGCCAGGAGGGAAGCCTTCCCATACGGTGACAATCATGCACACAATCACCTGCGGAGGTTAAGCAAACCTGAGGTCCGCTTCATCTCATTTAACAGCCAGGGCAAAAAGTCGGGCTAGCAGGGGTGGGAGCGCCGGAATCGGAAGCATTAGAGCAGCCACCATACTCGGCGTGGCTGCTCCTTCCCCCCAGCTTGGCCGTTCCTCCACCCCCACCCCCAGCTCGCTGCCGGAAATGGTGGCAGGCTAGGGGGAAGCCTTCTAACCCAGCAGCGATCATGCACATTATCGCCTGCCTAAGTTAATCAAAACTGAGGTTTGCTTAACCTCAGTTAACACCCGAGGCGAGGCTAGCGAGGGCCGGGGTCGGGAGCGATCACAGCCCTCCACATGCGCTCCTTAGGCCAGGCTAGGCTGCCCTACCCTGGGCTAGTCTGCTTGTGTGAATAGCCTTACTGAGAACTTGATTACAAGTGTTAATGAAAAGCTACTCTCAATAGTAATACCCCTGTAGCTTTGCTTTGGGGGACCCCTGTCTCCATTTCTGAATACTACAACTCCAGCCAATGAAATATCTAGGATGGAGAAGGCAGCAGCATGGTTTATAATGAAGTTGCTTTAAAAAAAAAAAGGCACTGTTTTCCTGGTGGTTTTCCTGGCTTATATGTTTATTATTATTATTATTATTATTATTATTAATTCAATTTCTATACCGCCCTTCCAAAAATGGCTCAGGATGGTTTACAAAGAGAGATAACAAACAAATAAGATGGCTCCCTGTCCCCAAAGGGCTCACATTCTAAAAAGAAACACAGAACACACACCAGCAACAGTCACTGGAGGTACTGTGCTGGGTGTGGATAGGGCCAGTTACTCTCCCCCTGCTAAATAAAGAGAATCACCACGGTAAAAGGTGCCTCTTTACCCAGTTAGCAGTTTATACATGTTTATACATTTAATTTTGTACAAAATCCCAGCACGCAAAAGGTGGAAATTAAGTTTCCGTCATTATTTAACTGGTATGAAATAAAGAAAACTCACCAAGTAAGTTCAGCTGGAAAATATCAGGAATAGACAAAAGAAAAGGGATGGGGCCGTAACTCAGTGGTAGACCTTCTGCTTTGTGTGCAGAAGGTTCCAGGTTCACTCCCTGACATCTCCAGGAGCTGCTGGGAAAGACTCCTGCCTGAAACCTTGGCGAGCAGATGCCAGCCAGAGCACACAATACTGAGTGAGATGGAGCAGGGGTCTGACTCAACAAGCAGCTTTCTATGATCCTAAAAATGGCTGGGGAAGACAAAACCAGTGGGAGCAGAAGTTCCTGATGTAGAAAATGTCTGGGCAGTGGTTAGGGTAAGGGTTAATAAGTATTTAAAATATATATCACCCACCACTTCAACAAGCATAAGGCAGATTACAACTTTCGAATTTAAAAGATAATATCATACAAGGATTTTCAGAAAAGCCATTCTCAAACACCAAATTGCACATAAAGGATGGTGGAGACTGAGACACTGAAAACAGCTTTTTGAAAAAAGCACTGAAAACAGCCTATTTTGCTATAGGCTCCACCACTTGATCCGTACCTGGGCACACAGAGGTGCCATTTTTAAAATTTAATTATTTAATCAGAAGGCACCCTTCCTAAGATTGCTGCAGGAACCAGCAAGTGAGCTGATGGTCTGTTCTGTAAAGCTCCTGCGAAGAATTTCAGTTTCCCCTACTAACTGAGCAAAGAGGCACCTTTTAAAAGGGGTGATTCTCCGTATGCGAGAGCAACTGGCCCTGTCCATCCCCAGCACAGCATCCCTCCAGTAGCTGTTGCTGGTGTCTATCTTATGTTTCTTTTTAGATTGTGAGCCCTTTGGAGACAGGGATCCAACTTCTTTATTTTTATTTATCTACGTAAACCGCTTTGGGAACTTTTGTTGAAAAGTGGTATAGAAATATTCGTCATTGTCATCATCACAAAAGTACCTTTGTTGAGGCCTGCAAGGCAGAGAAACCAATGCCTTTCCTTGCAACAATGCAACTAATACATGAAATGTTCAACTCTTGAATGGCACCTAGGGTTTAAAGCATGAGCCACCGGCCCATGTCTTCAGCCCTCGTTCTGAGCAAAAACTTCCTTTTAGAGCCCTGCATCACTTATATTTTTGCAGCAGCTAAAAGATTAAAAATGAGCTTACTCCGATTTTTTTTTAGCCTATTTGCCTAAGACAGCCAATCAATAGAGCAGTCAGATCACAAGGTGACAATAACTCCACTATTTCAGCATTTACTTTAATTACTTTTCAAGATATCATTTATAATAGGGCACTAGCACTGGATATCTATGCAATTGCCCCTTTGATCCACTCATACCCAGCAATTAACAGACTAATCTATAAAAGGCTTCTGTGCCATCAAGGACAAGGTGAGGCCATACAACTTGTCTTGAAGCTAACGGGAACAGATCTCTTAGTCCAGGGGTTCCCAACCTTGGGTCTCCAGATGATGTTGGACTACAACTCCTGTCATCACCAGCCACAGGACATTATGGCTGGGAGTGATGGGAGCTGTAGTCCAACATAATCTGGAGACCCAAGGATGGGAACCCTAGAACTAGGTGCTTGTACCAATGAGCAAGTTTAAACCAGAAGCTTGTATATTTTTGTTGAAACACAGTATATAAATATTCATCATCGTAGTAGTTGTAGGAATGGATTTAGGCAAAGAAGAAAGAGTAGCTGTTGAAAGAAAATGAAGGTACTAGCTGAAGTTTTAACACGGCACAAGACACTGCTGCAAACAAGACCTTCAATTATGGAGGGCTGGAGAAGGCCAAAATCATTTGTTAAAGCATTTTCTGTGTTTTTCTGAAAAGGTTAATACTTTAGGAAGACTTGGCCAAGTCTCCAGCACTAGGGCATTTCAAGGACAAGCCCAGTTTCAGATGGTGGCTAACATCCTAGGGCTGAACTTGTGCATTGAACAAAGTTGCGCCAGTGCAAGAAGATTACACAAAGTCACAGGGATTTTCAAAAAGTTCCCTTTGAAACATATGAGGCCTGCCATGAGTTGCATACCTTGGGCAAGCATGCTTGCGCTAGGGTTGTGCATGAACTGGTTCAGCGGTCTATTCACAGACCGCTGGACCGGGCCGAAAGACCAGCGTTCGAGCTGGTTCAAAAGTGTGGGGGGTAGATTTAAGGCACGGGGAGGGTGTCCTTACCTCCCCCCGCTTTGTTTCCCCCTCTGGTGCTGCTTCCAGAACTGCTGTTGAGAGGCACCCGTATACCCTCTTACTTCCCCAATACTTCTGGTATTACGCTGACCGAGGTGGCAAGAAGGTATACAGCTGCACTGCGACAACGGTTTTGGAAGACACGCCAGAGGGGGAAACGCCCGGACCTTAAAGCTACCCTCCCAACCACCGCCTCCTGGGTGTGCACAGAACCGGTTCCATGCACATCTCTAGCTCGCGCTACTGTGCCACAAGTCTGGAATGCAAGCTTCAGACTTAGCAGAACTAGCTAGTGCAGCAGCCTTGGGCTAGTACCACAGCCTTGCACAAGTGCAGCGCTAGTTAGGATGGCTGGCCAGGATGGCTTCCCAGAACCTCGCATGGAACTCACCAGCTCTCCTAGAAAGAAGGTGTACTCTGGTTTGTGCTATCCTTCTGCATCTGCCATCTGGGGTGGCCAGTACCATCTGGGATGAACGCTCATTGGGATTTTTGACAAGGTCTACAATCCTAGAGATGGAGAATAGGTGACAGCATTGCAATACGTTCAAGCTTTCACTGTGTTATTATGTTTTCACTAGTATTTTTAAGCCCGTTAAAATAACGGGCGCTAGTACCTTTTTTTGTTGTTTTTGTTTCCTTTATTCCTTCTCCCTCTCTTTCGCCCTTCTTTCCTTTTTTCTTTTTATCTCTCTCTCTTTCACTCCTTCCTTTTCTCTCTCTCTTCCTCTGTTTCCTTCCCTTCCTTTCTTCTCTCTCTCTCTCCCTCTCCCTCTCTCTCCTTTTCTTCCTTTCTTCCACCTCTTCTCACTCCCATCTTTCTGGATTCTTTCTTTTTTCTTCTTTTCTTTCTTTAACGGGCTTGTTCTTTGGGGCTGGCTGCTCCTCCCTCCCTCTCTCTCTCTCTTTTGTCCTTCTCCCTCACTCCTTTCTCCTTTTTCTTTCTTCTTCCTTCCTTCCTTCTCTCTTTTCTGGTTTCCCTCCCTCCCTCCTTGTTTCTTTTGTCCTTTTCCTTTCTTTCTCTTTCTTTTCTCTCTTAGTCTATGATGAGCTAGTTCTTGTATCCAGTACGCCCTGCTGAAGTCCAGAAAACTCCAGTTCTTATAAAGTGCATGCTTCTACTCTGTTCAAGAGGACTTCACTGTGATGACTGTTTAGCCTAAGACAGTGGCACTGCTGCAATATATGAACCCGTGAACTGCCTAGAATCAGACCAAAGGGTGGGTGATTTCTCTGGATTTGTCCTGAAATCGGGCAAACTAAGCAAACCTCCCACATTGGTGGCATTGGCTCCACAGAAAGTGCCTGGCCAGCCCTCGCTTCGCCGTGACTGCCTGAGTAGGTATAGCTGAGGCTCAGCCCGTCCTGCCCTCAGCCTGACTGACAGGCTCAGCAATGAGAGTGATGCCGGCGCTGAGCATCTGCCATGATCTCTCTCGCTGCCCAGACTGTCAATCAGGCTGAAGCGGGGCTGGGCTGAGCCCGAGCATTTCATCAGCCAGTCAAGAGGAGGGAAGGCGGGAGAAGCTGCTGCCGGTCAGTTCTCACCCTTCCCCTCCCTGAGGATTAGTCTCTCTTTAGTGTTTCATTTAACTTTTCTTGTTTGGTTTTCGGGCTGCTGCCGCCATTATGTGCTGGTTCTCACTTCTGCTCCTCCTTCTGCCTTCCCTGGTCCCCGCTTCTGCTCCTGCGGCTGTTTCTCCGTCAGCTGGCCACCTCCGATCCTGAACAAAGAGCGTGGTGTGCTAGTGAGTCAGGGAGTGGGAGCGGGAAAAGCGAGCACGGCACGGCGTCTCAGCTTCAGGGGCACGGCGCGTCCACCCGGCTACACTGGCCAGAAGAACTGGGGCATGGCGGGCCGAGGAACGGTCGGGGGGGGGGGGAAGGCTGCAGCAAATAAAGGGTAAACCTCGCCCCTTCACTTCAGGCTCCTTTTGTCTGTTGTGTGGCTGGGTTCAATGGATATATTTACTCCCAGGCAGGTGTGGGTCTCCCGGTCCGTTCTCCTGGCACGCCCGGTCCTGCCCCCGCCGCTTCTCTGGCTTCCGGGGTTTTCCCCTCTCTGCCGCTGCCGCCTCTGCTCCTCCTTCTGCCCTCCCCGGTCCCCGCTTCTGCTCCTGCGGCCGTTTCTTCTTCCTCAACATGGCCGCCCGTTTCTGGGCGGCTGTGTCTTTTTGGGCCGATCTGGGCGCTCGGCGCATGCCCAGAATGGCCCAAAAAGACACGGGCAGCACGGCTGCACGCTTAAGGCTTTTATGGTATAGGATTGTCCTTGCTCATCACTAGAGAGGCAGTCATTGTCAAAAATCACTATGAGCTATCATCCCCAGAGATGGTACCCATGCCCAAAATTTGTGGGCCTGGCTTATGGGCTAATTATAAAGTCTGACAGATTACAAGAACAATATTCTCTCTCTGTCGCTCTGCAAAGTACCAGATACGTTGACGTCTCTTCAAAAAGAGACAGCAGCAGTTCTACTCATTCTGGTCTTTTTAGTTTCACACACATAGTGTGTGGCTGTGAACCTCCACCAAGAGTCAAGGCAAGTAACCAATGGCTATAAAGCAATTGTCAACCAATGAGCCGTACAACTTTTTAACTGCCACATAAATTAAGGCTGGGAAATGGCGCACTGAAGTTAGTTTGCAAACTGAGCAGAGAGATTCCTGGCTCTTGGCAAACTGGAGAAGGCCCCTGTCTTGCAGGCGCGGAACTGCTAGGCTGTCCTCAATATCTCGCTGCCCTTGGCAACAGCCGATTCTGTCCCCAGGGAACAGAAATATGTGCTCTCCAAAGCAGGCCAGTTTTACTAAACATCTCCAAGAAAGAAGGAGGAGGAGGAGGAGGAGGAGGAGGAGGAGGAGAAAAACCACACACATACACACACACACACATACACACACAAAGAAAATGACACTTGTGTTTTAGTTAAGGCAATGAACTGTGCAACCTTATTTTTCTTCCGAAGTCCTCCAACTGTAAAATGCTAATAGGATTTAAAACTAAAAATGAGCTGCTGAAACACTCCAATGTCCTAGTGTTACCATGGAAATCTAAACAGGACTCTTAAGACTCAATTGTGGGGGGGGGGGCAGAAGACCACACACACAGAGTGCAGGAATAACCTCAATTTACAGTCACTTAAAAATATATATATAAAAGCCAACCCAAGAAATTAAAGGCTGTGACTTCCAAAGCAACAGCTTGACCTACCTGAATATTCTGGAAGTAAATTACTCTCTTGCATAAAATATTCCATGATCAAGTGTTGGACTAGGACCAGAGAAACCCGAGTTCGCAAGTGGATTTGTAGACGGTCGGTCAGAACGCTCTTTTTATATTAGTCAAGAGATGAAAGTCGTCCCTGTAGTCTACCTTCTTTTGGTTTCACAGCCATTACTTTCTACTAATTAACTTTACACTCATTTGTTGAACTAAGCCATAGTGCAGTCTTTTCCCCTTTAAAGCAAGGTTATGACCATGCACATTTGAGCCAACTCAAATATATGCAATACAAACCTCAGACAGCAGTACCATTTTAGAATGAAGGTGGGAAGCTCCACGTCCCCTCACCACTTCACCATGACAGAGGAAGTCCCTAGTCTCTCTCCCCAACCCAAGGTACCATTCACACATGCAATCACTCGCTGGCATTCTCAAGTGGGGCTGTTCCAGGCCACCCTACCACTTACAACCCTTCAGACATTGGGATGGTTTCTATTGAATTCTGTTGTACAGGCTGTACAGCAAACATGGTTAAGGGCTTATACAGAACTATACAGAAAGCTGCCTTATGTCAAGTCAGACCACTGTTCCATTCAGCTCCATATCGTCTCGACTGACTAACAGAAGCTCTTCAGGATTTCAGATGGGTATTCTCCAGTCCCATCTGGAAATGCCAGGAATTGAACCTGGAACCTTCTACATGAAAAGCAGATGGTCTGCCACTGAGCTACGGTCCAACACCATAGATATTCTCCCTCAGTTATCTCAGGGTCTCCTGCATAAACACATTTTTAAAATGAGAACAGGAGCATGATGGCTCCTACCGCCATGGCATACATGGCGAGGTGCAGAGTGACATATGCCAAGGGACAGGCCTCTGGCCCATGGAGCTTGCACTCTCCAAATTATTTGGGGGGTTAATTTTTTTTATTATGGAGTTAACAGGTTAAAAGGGGGGGGGGGAGAAAGAGGCAAGGAAGATCCTCCACCCATTTAAAGGCACAAAACAACAAATGTGTATATTACGCATAGACTACTTCGTGGTACAAAGTGGCAGGCACGTTATTTTGAAGGGGCTTTTGGTTCCAGAGAAGAGGAGCCATCATGCAAAGGTCTGAAGGCAGCCGGCCGGCCGTCTGAGGCCTTTCTGCTTATTGCAAAGTGACACACAGGAGGCTGCAGCGTTCACCCTCCCTGCACAAGGGGGGTGGGGGGTCTAGCCAAGTCCTGTCCACATCTCTCCATCTATGGCTGGCCTCATGCCAGCAGCTGCCTCTTTCACAGTTCTCCTGGAACCTCACAGAGGCCAACATAGTGAGAGAGCTGATACACACTTCTAAGTTCAAATCTGCAAGGGCAGTATTATCTAGAGCTGGGGTAGGCAACTTGGGCTCTGCAGCTGTTGTTGAACTCCCATCACCCCCAGCCACATAACGTAACGTGTGAATAGGGCTAGAGCAGGCCTGCTCAATTTAGGCCCCACAGCTGTTTTTGGACTACAACTCCCATAATCCCCAGCCACAGTGGCCCATAGCAAGGGATTATGGGAGTTGTAGGCCAACATCTGCAGGAAGGCCGAAGTTGAGCAGCCCTGGGTAATGAGAGATATTGGGAAACATCAGCTCCCAAGTACAAGAGGACTATCTGATCAACTTTTTACTACACGTTGAGCATATGTGGCTGGCAACACACAAATACCGATTAGTCGTTAAAAGCAGCCTTTAAAGGCAAGCCACTGTAAAAATCCAGAATTATTGTACTAAAGAGACAACAGCAAGCTAGTAATTTTGTTATGTCACAGCAAGAGAATAAACACTATTATACATAATCACTTGCATCCTTGACACTTACAATTTTGCCATTTGCCTATTAAGCACAAGCAACCCAAACGGATGTTCTGTGCAAGAAGATGAGAATCTTGATCAAAGACTGAATGCTCTTCAGTTTAATTTTCAGCTTAAATTTGCATAATAGCTAGGAAAGAGAGAGATGCAAGCATACAGCACCAGTTTTAAAAACAACCTCCAAAGCACTGCCCAGCATTTGTGGTGACTTCAAATAGCACTAGCCTACTCCCTGGCCAGAAAATAGTTTTCCTGGAAGGCCACTTCAAAAAAAAAAATCTGTGGAAAGGGGGGCAGCACGTTAACCCCCAAACGCTAAAGCATTTTGCTCTAGGAACCAGCTCAACAGTTTAGGAGCCGGACTGCCCTCTGCTCCATGAATATGGGACTGTGGGTGTAGACTCGCCATTTGCCCTTCTCTCCATGGAAGGGGCGGGTGCAGAGTAGGGATGTGCATGGAACTGGTAGGGGCTGGTTCGAAGGCAGGGGTGGGACAACTTTAAGGGCGTGGGAGGGTGCACTTACTCCTCCTTCCACTTCCCCCCTGCCGGCGCTCCGTCTGTAAAGACTCTGTCGGGACGGCAACACACACCCCCGCCACCCCATTCCCTCCTTGGCCAGAAGTGGCTGGAAGTGCCTGGGGGCATGTGCGCAAGAACGTTGACAGGCATGCGAGCGCAAGCATGACATGCGCGCGCACATGCCTCCAGCACCTCTGGCCAAGGAGGGAACGGGGCGGCAAGGAGGTATGCTGTAGCCCCAGAGTCTTTACAAACGGAGCACTGGCGGCAGGGAAGCAGAGGGAGAGGTCAGTGCACACTCTCCACCACCCATAAAGTTGTCCCCCCACATACACTTTCAAGCCTCCGAACCACCCGGTGTTCGAACCTGTTCAGAGGCCTGTAAAAGGGCCTCCAAATAGGTTCGTGCACATCTCTAGTGCAGAGCGCCTACCTAATTTGCTCACTCCTCCTCCAGATTTATCCATTGTCGTCATCCAGCTCAGGCACCACGCTTAAACCTTCCAAGAGCCCTGGCAAGTTGGTGCCTGGAAATAGCTGAGGTCTGCTCTAAAACTGAGCCAGCACAGTGGAGTGGGTAGAGTATCGGGCTAGGAAGTCAGAGTTCAAGGATCATCACGTTCACTGGGTGACCTGAGCCAGACACTCAGCCTATGCTCTCTCACAAGGTTGCTGGAAGGAGGGAATGGAGATGGGGGTGGGGGGACCATGTGTGTCTTCCTGAACTCCTTGTTGGGAGAACAGGGTATATCAAGGAATAATAAATGGCCCCCTACTTTATTATTTAAAATATTTATAACCTGCCCCTCCAGTACACAACATTCGGGGCAGCTCACAACATCAACAGAACAGATACAATGTAAAAGTAAAAGATTAATAAACAAGTTTAAACACCAGACTAAAACCACATTTAAGATTACAAATTTTTTTAAAGTTGCAAATTAAAAGCTAATAGAAAGCTACATACTGAGAACTAAAACATTAAAAAAACCTACTAGACATAAGCAGCAGATTAAACATTAAAAGGGCCTTTAAAAAGATGCATTTAAATTTGTTTGTTTGTTTTTTTTAATGAGGGAGGGAGAACGGCGAAGCTCTTTGGGGAGGGTGTTCCAAAGCCAAGGGGCCACAATGGAAAAGGCCCTGACTTTAGTCCCCCACAACTGTATCTCTATTAGTGATGGGGCCATGAGCAGGGCTTGAGATGCTGAGCTGAGGACCCGAGATGAGGTCCGACAGGTACTCCGGCCCCAAGCTGTGAAGATCTTTAAAGGTCAAGACTAGCATCTTGAATCTAGCCCAGAAGCAGACTGGTAACCAATGAAGGCTGGACTGGTAACCACAGGATGAGTGTGACACTCATGAAGTGACTTGCATCCACAAGCATCCTTGCAGCAGTGTTCTGGGCCATCTGAAGCTTTAGAAACATCTTCAAGGGCAGCCCCACATGGAGCATATTGCACTAGTCCAACCAGGAAGTTACCAAAGCATAAGTGACTGAGGTCATGCCTAACTTCTCCAAGTACGGTCTCAGCTGCCGTACCAACTGTAGCTGGTAAAAAGCACCTGGGCACACCGCTGCCACCTTTGCCTCCAAGGACAACATCAAGTCCAGAAGCACCCCCAAGCTGCAGACTTTGTATTTCAAGGGAAGTGTGACCCCGCCCAAGACTAGATTTACCTAGGAGGCCACTGCTTTGTACTGTAAAAAGTTCACAGCAGGCACATCAACACTCTATCTTCACAGACAAGACCTGGATTTTTTAAAATAGCCCTAGATATTGAATCCAGTGTTTAGGCACGTGTACAAAACCTTTTATGTTCCAGCCCGTTGTGATACCAAAAACAAATATTTCAAAGTTCTTAGGTGCCAACATCAATATTATTCCCTACTGTAATCAAACAGAAGCTTTAAAGTAAATATATTAAAAAGTTGGTCTACACTGGCCGCAGAGTTTTTCCAGCTGCAGGCAGGTCAATGCAGACTGCATGATACATGACATTTGTAAGGTGTACCTGTAAAACATTTTACACACACACACATGCACACGTAGTACACTGTGTACATAAAAACGCTTGCAAACATGCACATTAATGGTAGCCCTTCCAGACAGAGACCTACATCCTGGCTAACAGAGAGGTTTTTTCCATTTCCCCAAGATTTCTAATTTTTCCATCTCTGGCCTTGGGTGGCGGCGTGGGGCAGGGGGAGGAGGGGGGGGGGTTCTCTCACAAGTTTTCCTTTCCACTCCCCGCTGGGCTTTCATATCTCTAGCGAGAAGCAATGGTCCTTCCGGTACAAGCCATATAAGGCTTTTAAAGGTGAGCCCCAACACTTTGAATTGTGCTTGAATTGAATTGTGCTTGGAGACAGACTAGTAGCTGGTGAAGTCCTTTCAGAACTGGCAGGGGATGTTCTCAAAGGCCGGCAGCAAACCTGGGCCTTCCGTGTGCAAGCCACGGGGCTTTTCTACTGAGCAAGGAACCCCTCCCTAAAACAAACACTGCACAGACTTCCCTTCCACGCACACTCACACCTTTATACTTGGCATTAACCAATGCCTCAAAGTGCATGCACCCAATCAATAATAGTTCAGATTTTTAGGTTGTGAGCCCTTTGGGGACAGGGAACCACTTTATTTATTATTTAGTTTTCTATGTAAACCGCTCTGACCACTTTTGTTGAAGCAGAGAAGTACTCATAGCAGCAGATCAGCATTGCCCCATTACCCACTGGCTGTGATGGAAGGGTGGAGCCCAAGTGTCTAGGCACGCAGCTGATGGTGCAGGAACCAGGCTGCATGAAATCCAGCACTCTCTGACATACAGAGATGCAGGTCAAGCTATACCATGTTAAGGGGGAGGGGGGAATCACAATATACCACTGCATTTAATCAACATTCTACTATCTTCCAATGGGGCTGGGAGAAGAGTCATAATTGGGAACTCACAGAATGTTGACTTGGCTCTAATCAGAATATACCACAATCGACGGGCACAGCTGTTTCCCCCGAGTTCTGACACCCACTCTGTTACTGGGGTTCTTTTCATTTTTAAGATCACAGAATGTGTTCTTGCTCAGGGGCAACTCAAATCACACTAAAGACCACTTTTAAATGTTTGCATTGCTTAAGATAGCCTCACCACTACAGGGGGAAAGTAGGAACAGTGTTCCCTCTAATTTTTCTTCATCTGTACGTGGGATGAGTTTCTGTTCTGGGCGGCAGTACCAAGGCAGTGTGGGCGCACGTGCAGTCAGAATGGGCTTTGCTTGATCCAACCTGAGCAGGATATAAAATTAACTGAGCAGACTTCAAAAAAACCGTGTATGCGCACACACATGTGCACGCCTTAGAGGGAACACTGAGCAAGATGTTGTAAACCGCCCAGAGACGCAAGTTTGGGGCGGTATAAAAATATCTTAATAAAATGAAATTTTAAAAAAAGATGTGTGCCACATTTTCAAACCCAAGTCCATTTGCAACATACATGGAAATTTAAGGTGTGGGTAGAACAGCAGCAATATAGGAAGATGCTGAAAGGCATCATCTCATACTGCGCAGGAGGAGGCAATGGTAAACCCTCCTGTATTCTACCAAAGAAAACCACAGGGCTCTGTGGGAACAACGAATCGACACTGACTCGACGGCACACTTTACCTAGAACAGACTGCAGCTCATTCCTTCCCCTGGCCTCCAAGTTTTAACTTACTTCTCTAACCAAAACTAGTAGTTGGGCTGAAGCACAAGCACCAAAAGCTAATGGGGAAAGGGCAAGCTCCCTCAAACCCCTGTGCTTTGTTTCAGCATAATGTCTCCGTGATCCCATCTTCCAGGTCCTTCTCCCCAGACCAAACATTTTCTCCCTTCCGTTTTGCTCTATTTCCCTGACCTTCCCCAACTTGCCGCCTTATCTCTGTTTTTCCTTGTTAAGCTCTCACAGGACTCTCCCAGCAGTTGGCATACTGTCTGCATGCAGGGGAGCTGGCGAGCTGCAGCCAGCTGGGTGCACACAAGTTCCGGCATCAACTCAGCCATACACCTCTACATTAAGAGAAGGGGGGCAAGGAAGGCAATGAGCTTCTGCCAGCCACAGATATTATTATTGTTGTTGTTGTTGTTATTAATAATAATAATTCAATTTCTATTCCCTTCTTTTCCCTTCCAAAAATGGCTCAGGGTGGTTTACACAGAGAAATAATAAATAAATAAGATGGATCCCTGTCCCCAAAGGGCTCACAGTCTAAAAAGAAACATAGGACACACACCAGCAACAGTCACTGGAAGTACTGTGCTGGGGGTGGATAGGGCCAGTTACTCTCCCCCTGCTAAATAAAGAGAATCACCACAGTAAAAGATGCCTCTTTGCCCAGTTAGCAGGGGATATGGAGTGAACCGGAAGTTCACTGCAGACAGTCACCTATCTCGGTCTGTCAGAAGTAACTCAGTTGAGCCAGAAGTACACACACTCCCTGGCCAAGCTCTCCAGTGAGGCTCCGGATGCGACCCCAGGCTGCCTTGTGCCAACTTGCAGTCATTGGCTACAATTTATATTGCACAGGCTCATTTTTGCTACATCCACCTTGGTGCGTGCGATTATAACAATAAATGGGGCTGGCCCATCCACTAGGGAGACCTGGGCAGTCGCCAAAGGCACTAATTTCTTGGGGGAGGTGGTGTCTCAGCTCCCTAAGCAGAAGTCGAGTGGACAGGACCCATCTCCTAACTAGTCTTTGGCTTGCTTTCTTCCTCCCCACCCCCCTACACCTCCCCACTCTGTCCCCACCCCCCTCCCTGCCTCACTCCGCTCTGCTACTGCTGTGGCTGTCCAGGCAGCGGTCTTCATCTTGGTTTCTCAAGTGCCCAGACCCAAAAGAGAAAGTGGTGAACGCGATGATTGGCTTGGTTGCAGTTGGCCCTGGTTGGTCGCCGAGAGAAGCTCCATGCAGAGCTGTTAAAAGCTGCCTCTCAGGGATCCAGGGAGGTTGGTTGGCCCCAAAGATTGCGGATCCTGCACTGCTAAGGGGAGGGAGGTGTTGGCAATAGAGGAGGGGCCGGCATTGGGTAGGCTCTGAGCCCCTCAACACTTTTCTTTCTCCCACTGTATCCCCCGAGCCACTGTGGGCTAGGCATTTGATGGTCATCTGACCCAGCAAATGAGCAACCTCTATGGCTCAAGTGAAACCTGGGGCTTAGCACCTCTTGGCTGGTGGGTCCAACTTCAAACTTCACCCAGGGCACCAAAAAACCTAGGGCCGGCCCCAACAGTGAGTAACATGCTGCTGCATTCAGTTGTAACCTACATAAAAACATAAGAACAGCCCTGCTGGATTAGGCCCAAGGCCCATTTAGTCCAGCATCCTGTTTCACACAGTGGCCCACCAGATGCTGCTGGAAGCCACAGGCAGGAGTTGAGGGCATGCCCTCCCTCCTGCTGTTACTCCCCTGCAACTGGTGCTCAGAAGCATCCTGCCTTTGAGGCTGGACGTGGCCTATAGCCCTCCAACTAGTAACCGATGATAGACCTCTCCTCCATGAAGTTATCCAAACCTATCCTAAAGCCATCCAGGTTGTTGGCTGTCACCACATCTTGTGGCAAAGAATTCCACAAATTGATTATGTGTTGTGTGAAAAAGTACCTCCGTTTGCTGTCCCTAAATTTCCTGGCAATCAGTGTCATGGGATGACCCCTGGTTCTAGTGTTATGTGAGAGGGAGAAGAATTTTTAGATGTGGTGCCCAGAACTGTACGCAGTACTCCAGGTGTGGTCGAACCCAAGCACCAACATCAAGAAATGCCAAACACTTGCGTGACAGAGGTAACTCAGAGGTAAAGTGAATTAGAATACTGAGGTCACAAACAAGGGCAGAAGCTCCAGAACAGAGGATCCAATGCAAGGGATACGTGTACTAGTTCAGCGTCCCTCACGGCACTGCTGCACCAATATGCCAGGGTTGAAGCGCCAGCATGCAACTCGGAACAGTGCAGCAGCTTCAGTGGTGGCAAAGCCACACTATGCAAAAGCCTTGTGCAAGTTAAGTTAGATTAGAAGCACAGAAACTAGGTCAGGTTTTTCATTCAAAATATCAACATGTTACCACACCTTGTTTTCCCCCTCTCAGTAAAGTGAACTTGCCCGCTGCAATAAAACAGAGGTTAACTCACAAGAGCAGCTGTTAGTGTTGGTTTCCTTTTGCCAAAAATTAAAAGAAGAAGGTGGTGGGTGGGAACCACTCTTGCCTTCCTTTTAGTTCTTATGCTGTATCTGGCAGGCACAGCATAAGTTGGGTAACGTGGCCAACAAAAATAATTTTGCAATTCGACTTCTTCTTTTCTTAGAGCAGCTAACAAAAGATTTAGAAACAGAAAAGTTAAGATACAAAATATTTCCCCACATTTCTATCAGCAGCCATTAAAACCTGCATAAAGAGTTGAATGGAAAATGCCAAGGCCCAGGTTTGTTATGGATCTCCACGGGGAACAGAGGCAAGGGTGGCCCTCTATACCATGAAGATTTGCCCGCATACCACAAATAATAGGTTTTGCTGGTTTTAATGGATTATGTCTCCATCTTGCTTATGGTGAGCCATCCAGAGCTGACAGATGGGGCAGTATAGAAATATAATAAATAAATAAATAAAAATATACCACTGTTAGTCTCATTTGAAAGCATGGAGGGCACTGCAAGGAAAGTAGCCACAGCAAATCAGATAATTTTCTGAAGGAATTTCATTTTAAAGAATCTAAATGATGGCCAACCTGAGGCTCTATAGGCACTGATGGACCAACTACCATCTTCTCCAACCACAGTGACCAGTCAGGGATTATGGAAGCTGCAATCCAACAAGAGGTGGAAGGCCTCAAGTTGACCGACTCTGATGTAAACTATTATGAATGAGCTATGGCAAGCCTTGAGTGTGTGTTCTCCTTCACCTCTTCCTCTAAACACAAGCCTCACATTTCCCTCCCCTCCCCTCCTTCCTCCTCTGCACCTAAGGGTGTTCCACTTTCCATCTGGAATCAATCACAATTTCCCATTATTCCAAACTTGGAGAAACTGTTTACTCTAAGAGGACATGAAAACATGGTTTCAGATTCTGAACCAACCAGAGGTAGAATAAACCACAGTTTCCCCAAATTCAGACATAATGGTAAACTCTGGCTTATTCAAAACCAGAACTAAAAGCTTTAGGACTGTTCCCCTCTTGAGTAGGGGGGTGGAGTGCAAAAGTGAGTCCCAAGCTCAATTATGAGCATCTAAACCATGGGTTTACATTATCATCTAGACCAGTTTCTTAAATATTCCAGTATACAAATTCCTGTGTCGCTTACACCACTATCAAGGACCAGTTTGGATGATACAACCAACAAGTTCTGCCTACCAAGTGATGCAGGGCATAAGTTTGAATGTCCTGTTCCCCATCCTTATTATTCCCATAATTGCATAGGAGCAGTTTATCACCGCCACACCTAGTTTAAGCAGTAGATTAAATAAGTATTTGAAGTCACACGTGGGGGGAGGTTTGGCTGAACCACCACCTCACACCATTATGAGGCTGTTGAATGGTATACACTTGAGGACGATAGGTTGAACATGTGTGCTCATGTCATTCATTACATGTGAGCAGGGACAGTAGGACCGATCATTCAAATGGGCCCAATTTGTTCCCAAAAGGCAACAAAACCCTGTTGAGTGTCTCTGGAGAGCTGACTCCAAGCACTAAAAGGTTCTGTTCGCAGCCAAGTACGATCCAGTACTTTTGCAGCAATAATTCAGAATCAAGTGCCTTATTGCTTGTTATTGTTATCCACACTAGTGTTCTAGCCCAGGAACATTAGTCAACAAGAACGCATACTAGTCCAAACATATATTTTATAGCATATGAACTGCCTGAAGTTCTAAGAACCACCCATTTACCATTTCCCAGCTTGATTTCTCCTGGTGACAATTCAGCAGCCCCATGATGAAAGCATTTAAAAGCCATTTTTCATATTTATTTCTTTTTGGAAGGGTTCAGGGTTAGGGTTAGGTGACAATTCAGAACAAAGCTATACATACAGCATACAGGAATTAAGCAGTGGAATGATTTACACCCTTTTACTTACTGCGATGTGTAGAATTGTCTCCTTTTCTTAAAGCGACTAATAAAGTTTCCTTCACTAAGTGTAAATCCATCTTATTTATTTATAATTTCTCTGTGTAAACCTCCCTGACCCATTTTTGGAAGGGCGGTATAGCAATTGAATGAATAAATATAAAATAAATAAATAAATAAAAGAACTGAACTCTTCCCCAAAAAGACAGAAATATGAAAAATGGCTTTTAAAATGCTTTCAGCAGAAAACCTATCTATAGAAATAGGGTGAAAAATATTTACAGTCCTAATTCAGCAAAGAAAAAGCAAGGACTAGCAACTAAGAACATGCTTGTTTCCTGCGATTAAGTGTTTAAAGAGGAAACAGGAAATTATGCAATGTCCCTAGGAGGACAGGAGATTCCTCTAGTCTGTGTATATAGACCTCAACATTTACAAGACGCATTTCACAGAAAATTAATAGAACAGTTTGCTGAAAGCAGTATAATACTAGAGTGATTCTAATGGAGCAGTGAACTCTGTACTGGATAGATCAAGATATAGGCCACATTTACATATACACTATAACCACAGTTAACTCTGACCAGAGTTATTCTTAACTCCAATTCGCTCCGCAGATGTACAGCAAGCCACCATTAGCCTAACTGGAGATGAAGGAGAGTGGAGCCCCTCCCTGCCACTCGGCCTCCCAGCCTGATCCCAGCCAGCTCCGAGGCCAGACTGTGGGCAAAGCATCGCCACGTCAGCTGCTCAGCCACGATCTCTGGGGGGGGGGGGCACCAAGCATGAGTGTGCATTTTCAGAGCACTCCGCCCGCCCTAGGCAGGGGAAGCACGATGAAAGCCCTTATCTTCTTCTTATCCCGCTCATGAGTAAGCCAGGGTTGTAAACTCCTGGGGAAGTGGCTGGGCCCCACACCCTTCCTTTGTAAAAACAAACAAACAGATTCCCGCAAATCCTCCCCCCACTCTCCCCCTATGTGGGCCTATAACCACCCAGAGGGCATCTAGATGCCCCCCTTTCTCTTGCCCTGGCATGTGTGCAGTGATGGGAGAACAGTGGACATTGGCACTGACCTTTCCACCCCTTCAAAATTCCTGGGTCTAGTCTTGTCTATATTTTTTTATTTATTTATCAAATTTGTACACAGCCCCAAGCTTTCGTCTCTGGGCGGTTAACAATAGCATAAAACCAGTTAAAAACATATTAAAAAAACTTAAAACAATTTAACAATTTAAAGCAGTTAAGCAGGCACAAGGAATCGCAGGAGAGGGCACTTTCCTTTGCTCCCCTGACCCTGGGGCAGACGGGTCCACTGCAGTGGCCACTGGCATTGGAACACTTGTGCATAGGTGGCCAGACACTCTCGTGAGTGGGCGTAGTCTGCATGGCCATTTAGTGGCCACACTCATCATCATGCCTTGCTCATGAGTAACCAGGGCCTGTTTAAAAAAAAAAAAACCACCCAGGGAAGTGGCTGGGCCCCAATTCCCCACCCTTTTTTGTTTAAAAACAAACAGAAAAGATCCCCCTGAAGTCTCCCCACACTATTTTCAGTTATGGGTTACGTTTATCCTCACAATCCTGGGAGGTAGGTTAGGCTGAGAGAGATGTGACTGGCCCAGTACCTCCCAGTGCATTTTGTGGTGGAATGAGGATTTGAACTCAAGTCTCCCTCCCTTGACGACACACTTGGTTCCCCACTCTTGTTATGTAATGAAATACTATCAGATTTTGGGTTTACATTAGAAGAACTATGCAGCCTGCAGTCTGCTTTTGTGCTACCTTCACCAGCATCACGTTGATGATGCACGCCCGTGGTTCTTATGGTAAGGCAACACTAAAGAAATGTATAAACCAGTTGTAGACCTGTAAGCACCCAGAGGGCATCTAGACACCCCCTTTTGCCATACACTAGCGTGTGCAAGGTGTTGGTGAAAGGATGGATACTGGCTTGGACCTTTCCACCCATTCAAAACACCCGGTTCCTGGTCCGTCCTGCCACCGTATGCAGACCTGCAGGCACGGGAAGGATGGGAGAGGGGAGCCCCTGTTCTCCGGACACCACCAGAGAACAGGGGACCCATTCCAGGGCACTGGCAAGGCTAGATGTGAACACATGGATGTGTGAGCAGGCAGGGGGCACGTTATCACAGCAGCTTGTCCACGGTCCCCAAGAATAGGAATGTGTTCCCCAGGATAGCCCTCCCCATGGCTGAGAACCAGAAACCATCCTTGCTCTATTGGAACATAGGAAGTTGCCACATACTGAGTCAGACTATTGGTCTATCTAGCTCAGTATTGTCTACACAGACTGGCAGCGGCTTCTCCAGGGTTGCAGGCAGGAATCTCTCTCAGCCCTATCTTGGAGAAGCCAGGGAGGGAACTTGGAACCTTCTGCTTTTCCCAGAGTGGCTCCATGCCCTGAGGGGAATATCTTATAGTGCTCACACATCAAGTCTCCCATTCATATGGAACCAGGGTGGCCCCTGCTTAGCTAAGGGGACAAGTTATGCTTGCTACCACCAGACCAGCTCTCCTCTCTCAGAGCATGCATGGCCTGACAACTCTCATGTGGGAGGTGTTAGGTGAAGAAGGGGATGGATTGCCCTCTTGAATCAGTTCTCTTGTTTCCAGGCAATATTTTTCTTTCCTCTCCACTCTGGTGGTCCATCTCATGAGGTGCCCGGGGATGTCCCCGTGGCCTGTCGTGCCTGGCCACTGAGCCCTAGGTCGGGTGGCCCGATCCCTGAAGAAGGATCTCAGTTGATCCAAGACTGTCCTCAGTGTCTGGCCCCGATCATGACCAAGCCTCTGGGGGCATGAATCCCCAAAAGGGGGAAGGGACTGGAACCCCCTTCCCCAACCTTTCTGTAAAAATAACTGAATGCCTTCTAGGGGGCAGTCTTTCAAACCCTGTGCCTGTCTCAGGGTGGATTAAAATCAATCATTTTTAAAATAAAATAAAAATCAGATTTTAAAAAAATTTAAATTGTTTTTCATTTAAATCAGATTTTTAAAAAATTTAAATTGTTTTTCATTTAAATCAGATTTTTAAAAAATAAAATGCTTTTTGAGGAAAAAATCTTTCTAAAGATCATTTTCTATTCAAGATACATTACAGTCCAAAGGTAAAGAAGGATTAGTTTTTAATTATGTAGCATGAGGCTGTATATATGCATTGTTTAAATTGTTTTGGTAAATGAATTCCATGAATCCATTCACAATGTCGTGCTCTTCCAGAAGTTTCTGGAAGATTATTTTGGGCAATTTTTCTCTCTAGAAGATATTATCACAGATGCTTGGTTTTGCAGTTCTCAAAACTGTGATTTTATGTCTACAGAGATAACATAACCCTTCTTCATAACAAAAATATTATAAAATAAACATACAGAGTTGAGAAAAAGACCCCTTGATCCCATCGTTCCTTTGCAAATCTATGTACATAGAATCAAGTGGATTAACCTATTAAACGGGAGATAGTTCGCCTCGTAATAATTTCATAATTATCTATGTATTTCTAAGAGTATAACCAAATCAGTAATTTCTGATATAACTGTAACTAATCTGAAAAGTTATTATTCCAAAAATGAAACCTTCATCCGGTTGTAAATATTAAGATTATACCAGCAAGAATAAGTCTTTATGTAAAAAACACCATGATTTAAAATCTAGTCTTACTGACTAGTGATTTAAATTGTGATTTAAATCAAATCCACCCTGGCCTGTCCCCACAGCTTTTTTGCACAGAGCATCCTCCCTTGCTGCCCTTAGTCGGCCTCTCTCGTGAGAGCGTGGTCTGCGGGGTAATGGTCTAGTGTTGCAGCATGTGATGAGAGCGCCCCTTGTCCAGTACGGGTACCATGTCATTCATTTTGCATTCATGCCCCACAGACGGTTCTTCTCATGAGGAAGGCTACGGGAGCAAATATTTCCAGACGTGGAAGGGGCTGGGCCCCCCCCTTCCCCACCCTTTCTGTGTAAAAAAAATAGATCTTGGCTGCTCCAGCTTCCCTGCTTGGGTCTGCCTTTTGGCTTCTCCCTCCTGGCGCCGTGAAGGGGTGCCCTGCTTGGGCTGCCCCTTGGAGTGTTTGTGCTTGTGGACATCCGTGACTGTTGCCTCCGAGCAGCTGCGCGGCTTGACAGGCTGGCCAGTCTGAGATGGGGTGTGTCGGTGTCCCTGTTGACTGGCTACTCCACAGCTGCACGGCTGACAGGAGGGACTTGGCTGATTCTCGGAGGGGCTGCCAGCGAGAAGGGCCAAAAAACATGGAGCAGCCACATCCTCGGGCAGGTCTGTGCCACCGACTCTATGGTTGGTGTTTGGAATGGGCGCTTAACCATGGATAGGGCCAAGTCTGCATTCAGGTGTACCTCTTCGGCAGCAAAACTATCAGCTGGCCCCCTCTGTTTTTGGAAGCTCCCGCTCCGCCTTCCAGCCCGGACGAAGGGCAGCCAGCCAGCCAGCCTGCCTGCCTGTCCCCTTGTTCCAGCTGGCTGCCTTCCAAGCCTGCCTGACACTCAGCGCCTGTCACTTGGCTCGGGAGCTTCTCGTGAGAGGAGGGGCTGCTGGGTTCTTGGAGACATTTATACCAAGAAGGCATGCCTGAGGCATAGCCGGCAGCCCACCTGTAGGCAGCCGCCAAAGGGGGCCGGCCTTTGGTGCCAGGCCTTCAGAGTGGGACTGAGGTCTCGAGGGGAGGGGGAGGTTATATTAGGGTGGGTTAGGGTTAGGAGTTTCCTGGTTCTCCATGTTTATTGGGCTGTGTCAGGCCTCTCTGCAGGTATGTGTTTGGGCTCTCTTGGGAGGGATGATGCCAGGTGTGCCTCTGACAGTTCTGGGGCAGCTATTATTGTAGTGGTGGGGAACAGAAAAATTGGCACTGTTAGAGCAGCCAGCCGTTCAAAGGGAAGGGAAACCAGTAAATTTAATAACTGTTTTCACTTCCAGCTGCCCTGTCTATTCTCAGGGAGCAGCTCCAACTACCCACATAGTCTGGCCTTGTTCCTCTGCAATGCCAGGTCAGTTCAGAATAAAATTCTGAACACACACAATTGTCCATTATTTAAACATGGATGAGGGAGCTGACCGGGCTGGAGGAGGCAAGTGGTCCTGTGTGGGCTTCTCCCACCAGGTTACATCAGGTTGTGTAGAAGGCTAGGGGAAGTGGAAGCAGTGTGGTCCATAAGAATACCGTCTCCCTTACCAAGGCCCCTGTGAGATAGTTGACTTATACTGAGTGTGTTTCTGAGGCTGGCAACTAGGGATAGATTGGAGATTCTGCTGGTGTACCGTCCACCCCACTGCCCAACCGACTCCCTAACTGAGCAGACATAGCTGGCCGCAGAGGTGGTGTTGGAGTCTCCCAGACTTTTCATACTGGGGGACTTCAATATCCACTTTGGGACTGGCTTGTCTGGTGCAGCTCAGGGGTTCGTAGTGGCCATGACAACTATGGGCCTATACCAGTTAGTTTTAGAACCAACTCGTGTTACCAGCCACACACTTGATTTGGGGGGTGTTCCGTGGGTGAGGGATCCTGTGGTTTCCCCATTGTCGTGGACGGACCACTAGCTAGTTAAGGTTGGTTTCACAGCCACAATCCACCCCTGCAGAGGTGGTGGACCTATTAGGATGGTCCACCCAAAAAGGCTGCTGGATCCTGTAGGGTTCCAAAAGGCCTTGGAGGGTTTTAATGCTGCTGCCAGTGATTCTGTCAAAGCCCTGGTGGGAACCTGGAATAGGGAACTCACCAAGGCAGTAAACATGATTGCTTCTAAGCGTCCCTTCCAAACTGCTTCAAAAATGGCCCCTTGGTATACAGAGGAGCTGTGGGGGCTAAAGCAGCAGGGTAGGTGACTGGAACGCAAGTGGAGGAGAACTCAGCTCAAATTTGACATGACACAGCATAGGACAAATTTGAAGGTTTACATGGCGGTGATGCATGCAGCAGAAAAATATTTTAGGCTGCACACATTGTGTCTGCAGGTTCCCGTTCAGCAGAGCTATCTCACTGTTTCTGCAAAGTCTATGAAGGGAGTGCCGAGCAATCCCTCTTGCATTGTTAGATTACATCAGTTTCGATCTGTGATTCCTGAGGATGTGGACAAGCTGTGTAGAGGGGTGCGGCCTACCACTTGTTCTCTGGACCCTTGCCCAACTTGGCTGCTTCTATCTAGCAGGGAGATTGTTAGAGGTGGCCTAGTTAATATCATAAATGCATCACTGAGGGAGGATATGGTGCCTCCTTGTTTGAAGGAGGCAATGGTTAGATCGCTTCTTAAGAAGCCTTCCCTGGATCCCTTCGCAATGGATAGTTATAGGCGAGTGTCCAATATCCTTTGGTTGGGCAAGGTGATTGAGAGGGTGGTGGCCGAAGAGCTCCAGACAGTTTTGGAGGAAACTGGTTATCTAGACCCATTTCAAACTGGCTTTAGAGCTGGCTATGGGGTTGAGACAGCCTTGGTCAGCCTGATGGATGACCTTTACTGGGGCATCGACGGATGCTCAATGTAAGGGCTCAGAATTTAAGGGATGAGTTAGATCTTCCTGTGCTGGACAGGGTTACACTCCCCCAGAAGGAATAGGTACGCAACATGGGAGTACTCCTGGACCCAGGCCTCACCCTAGTATCTCAGGTGGAGGCTAAGACCAGGAGTGCTTTCTACCAGCTTCGGCTGATTTGACAGCTGCAGACATTCTTTGAAGAGGACAACCTCAAAACAGTGGGGCATCAGCTGGTAACCTCCTGGCTTGACTATTGCAATGCGCTCTATGTGGGGCTGCCTTTGTATGTAGTCCGGAAATGTCAGTTCAAAATGCAGCAGCCAGATCGGTCTCTGGGGTAACCCAGAGAGACTATATTATGCCTTTTTAAAAACAGTTGCACTGGCTGCCAATATGTTTCTGGGCAAGATACAAAGTGCTGATTATTACCTTTAAAGCCCTGAATGACATAGGTCCGAGTTACCTTAGAGAGCGCTTTCTTCTGCATGATCCCCACCGCACACTAAGGTCATCTGAGGAGATCTGTCTCCAGTTACCACCGGTACATCTGGTAGTGACTCAGAGGTGGGCCTTCTCTGTAGCTGCTCCCTGGCTGTGAAATGCACCCCCGGCAGAAATCCGTACCTTGATTTATTTATTTATCTATCTATCTATCATATTTTTACACCGCCCAAAACTTACGTCTCCGAGCGGTTTACAAAAAGTTAAAAAGCAAAACATTAATTAAAAACAAAAACAAAACAAAAGGGGGGGAAATGTAAAAGCAAGAAATTTAAAACACAATTTAAAGTTTTAAAACAAAACAACATTTAAAACAATCAAAACAATATCAATTAAAAGAATTAATTGTTGGCTTTCAGGAGAGCCCTTAAAAACCTAACTGTTTGGCCTGGCCTTCCAGGGTTTTTAAACTGTTTTAAATGTTTTAACTGTTAAGGGTTTATGCTGTTTTTAAATTGTTGTTTTTAAAAGGATTGTGGGTTTTATTTGGATGGGCGGTATCTATATGGAATAAAGTTGTCAGAGGTGAAGCTTAGAGAAAACCTCAGGTTCCAATTGGAGTTTGGCAGGGCAAACTAGAGTTAGCTTTAGACCCTTAACCACGGTTTTGTGCGTTTGGGAGTACTAGTAACAACCTCTGGAAGCTTTAACAGCGGTTAAAGTGTACATGTGAACTGACCCAAAGGAAGCCGCCTTATACCAAGTCAGACCATTGGTTCATCTAGCTCTGTATTGGTCTACACCAGGGCTGCTCAACATCAGCCCTCCTGCAGATGTTGGCCTACAATTCCCATAATCCCTGGCTATTGGCTGCTGTGGCTGGGGATTATGGGGGTTGTAGTACAAAAACAGCTGGAGGGCTGAAGTTGAGCAGCCCTGGTCTACACTGATTGGCAGTGGCTCTCCAAGGTTTCAGGCAGGAGCCTTTCCCAGTCCTATCTGGAGATGCCATGGATTGAACCTGGGACCTTCTGCATGGTCCCTGAGCTACAGTCCCATTCCATCCCAGTCATTCAAAAAAGAAAGGGAAAAACTTTAGGTAAAGTGGCAATGAATGAATTAAATCCTCAGCAGAATGTGATTTCACTCATGTATGGAGCTATTTAAATCCTAACCACCAAGACTGTACTTTCTATTTGCCATGTAGTTCATAATGTTCTTAGTAGCTTCTATTGTATCTTGTTGTATTGTACTGTTATCCTGATTTTGTAAGCCACTTCAAAAGTTTGTGTGACAAGCAAAGTAACATAAAACATTCAAGGAGAGATTTATTTTTGGAATCCTCAATTTTGAATCAAATATCAGAAGCAGAAGGATTTATACAGATTTATAACAATTACCTGGAAAATATCAGATACTGTTCCCTAAAACAATAGAGATTAAACAATATTTTTATTCAAAATAAAGAACTCAAATTCCAGGAATACTTTCACATTAACATTACTTCTGAGGTTAACTGAAGCACTATGAACTGTATTAAGGACTATGTAAGGTGGATCCCAATTATCCTTAATTTCAGATATTTGCTTATTTATATAAGAAAAACAGTCAGTGAATCAAATTATAAAACTGGAAAGGGAATAAAAATTAGGGATATTAGACTTTACGAACAGTTAGATTATGCTCAGAAATAGAATGAAGATATACCCATAGATTAGACTCTTTAATGCATTTTAAGTAGTTTTCAGTCTGAGAATAGGCTGTCTCTCTAGCTTATTAGCTAATGAGCAGGAGAAAGACTGATTCCCCCTATTAGCAGTAAGATATATATGTTCAAATAACAAAATATCTTTTTACAAAGAACCTTGTGTGTCAGAAGCCCCTTTTAAAAGAATTAACTGAAAGCTTTGACAGAGAATGCAAAGTTTCCATAAGGTAATTCAATATATTAGAAGCACCATTTTCAAAAGAGAAGGTTAAGATTCTAATTAAAAATCTACAAAAGAAGCCTCAAGCAACTGCTACTACTACAAATATTTATATACTGCTTTTCAACAAAAGTTTCCAAAGCGTTTTACATAGAGTAATAATAAATAAGATGGATTCCTGTCACCAAAGGGCTCACAGTCTAAAAAGAAACATCGGACATATCGTGAAGGGTTCTTTTTCGTAGTTGAGGAGGCCATCCATAACACTGGGTTGTACCCCGAGCATGCTCCCACAGACAGGACCTGACCTTTTGAACTGTAGGCACGGCTAGCTTCCAGCCTGGAAGGCAGGCAATCCCGTTCCAGGACTGTTGTGCCAAATAAGGATATGATACAAAAAACTGGAACACATTACATACAGAATATTATCACATACAACACAGAAAGAACTGGAAAAGGCAATCAGGAAGAATTGCAAAAGGAGGAAAGACAAGCAGAGACAACAAGAGGGGAAAATATCTACAAAGCTATATCCCATGGAAGCTGCCACTTCCCAAAAACAATAATTCCCAACCCAGAAGGTAAGAATACAATGAAAATGGCTTCCTTGGGTGGGTTGGATGGCCTCCTCAACTATGAAAAAGAACCCTTGATGGTAACTCCAACATTTCTTTTTCCATAGTTGAGGAGGGCATCCTTAACTCTGGTACATGCCAAAGCTGAAAACTAGCATTGGGGGGAAGAGGAAGACAAATTAAACTATCTGCTGTAGGACCGTGTGGCCTAGTGCTGCCTGAACAGAATGGAAAGAGGAGATCTTACACTATTTAATGAAGGGTGTAATGGAAGACCACGTTGCTGCTCTACAGATCTCTACCAGAGGGCTATTGGCAGAAAATGCCATTGAAGGGGCAGCACTGCGGGATGAATACGCCATAATACCCTTGGGAATGGGAAGACTGGAGGCCTCGTAGGCGGACATAATGCAGGTTTTTATCCATCTGGACAAAGTGACTTTTGGCAGGAAACAAACAGGGAGTCGGACTGACGGATCGCCTTGGTCCGCCTGATGTAAACAAAAGGCACAAGAAGGCTGGTAATTAGAACGGGGAGATCTCCCCGAGGTGTTGGTAAAGCCTTGTTTTTAATCTTTGGTCTCTACTAAGATAGGGTTAAATGCTTCCCCAAACAACTGGGAACCCGAAAAGGTTAATTCCGGATTTAGAATCTATGTTCCAATGTTTTAACCAAAGAGAACTGTGCACAGCCACACCAGCAGCCATAGACCTAGAAGCATTCTGAATGCAATTTAGGCTAGACTCTGCCATAAGGGCTGCAGCCTTAACTTTATTCTATTCCTTGTTGTGCTAGTCATAGACTGTAATAAACCTTGAACTGAACTGAACTAACTTGCTTAGTCCTTGATGAAGTTTAGTATCCCCAGGAGGGACGTATTGAGCTAGCATTTTCATCCCTAGAACCAAAGCCCAGGCGAAGACAGAATTTGTAGCAGCAGCCTTGATGACAATAGCCGCCACTCTGTGACTTTTTTGGAGTAGTAAATCAGATTTTAATGAAATTTAAAATTAAATTGAAGCAAGTCACCTTCCTTCTCCTTCTGGCACACAACTAAAGGTGGTAGAGGGAAGAAAGACAAGTAGAGAGATAAGAAAATTTAGAAAATCTAGCCACAAAAAACCAAGGAGTCAGAAGCTCCTTTGTAGCCCTGTGTTCTGGAGCAAGCAGTTCCAAAGGGCAGGTTCTGTCTGTTGGAGCATGCTAAGTGCACAACTCAGTGTTAAGGATGGCCTCCTCAACTATGGAAAAAGTAACATAACACCAGCAACAGTCACTGGAGGGGTATTGTGCCGGGGCTGGATAAGGCCAGTTGCTCTCCCACTACTAAATAAAGAGAAGACCACCACTTTTAAAAGGCTACAAATATTCACTGATTGCATAATATAGCAAACAAAATAAGAATGCGTGTTTAGATGCAGGAAGGACATCTAAGAGAGCCAGCGTGGTGTAGTGGCTAGAGTGCTGGACTAGGACTGGGGAGACCTGAGTTCAAATCCCCTTTCAGCCATGATACTTGCTGGGTGACTCTGGGCCAGTCACTTCTCTCAGCCTAACCTACTTCACAAGGTTGTTGTGAGGATAAACCTAAGTATGTAGTACACTGCTCTGGGCTCCTTGGAGGAAGAGCGGGATATAAAATGTAAAAAATAAAATAAAAAATAATCACCTAGAATGGCAGTACTCATTGTGTGTATCAAAGCAGTTTAATCTTGGGGGCCAATGTAAAGTTTGTATTCAACCGATGTATGGGAATTACACTGGTCAGGAATATGTTAACAAATTTCTTTCAGAGCATGTTGTTAGTCCTAAGGAACTAGCAAGGATACTCTCTCTCCACTTTTGTTTACTTTGCCAACCAAACCATTAGCAATAGTAGAACGAGGTGACTGGGGGGGAAATGGGGGAAGGGTCAAATATTTGTTTATATTTAAGACATGGAATTTAAAGTAAAGTGTGCTGTCGAGTCAGTGTCAATTTCTGGCGACAACAGAGCCCTGTGGTTGTCTTTGGCAGAATACAGGTGTGGTTTACCATTGCCTCCTCCCACACAGTATGAGATGATGCCTTTCAGCATCTTCCTATACAACTGCTGCCCAATATAGGTGTTTCGCCAGTGGGGATTCAAACCAGCAACCTCTAGCTTGCTAGTCAAGTCATTTCCCTGCTGCGCCATTAGGTCGTTTGGAATTTATAGTAACATAGCTGAAATCAGTATTCCCTAATCAATGCGCCACATTGACTATTTTATTTATTTATTTATTTTTACATTTATATCCCGCTCTTCCTCCAAGGAGCCCAGAGCAGTGTACTACATACTTGAGTTTCTCCTCACAACAACCCTGTGAAGTAGGTTAGGCTGAGAGAGAAGTGACTGGCCCAGAGTCACCCAGCTAGTTTCATGGCTGAATGGGGATTTGAACTCAGGTCTCCCCGGTCCTAGTCCAGCACTCTAACCACTACACCACACTGGCTCACCATCTCCAAGTCAGCTCCCAAACCAGCAAGTTAAAACTCCCTACTTAATTTTATTAAAAGTTAAGCAATGTTGTAGCATTGAGAAGGGCCATGAAAGCCAAGTCTGTAAATATATATTCTTTTCTCTGATACAGTGATATTTTTGAAAGTTAGTTGGGAGCATTGAAAAAACATCCAGACGATGACTATGAACATTTATATACTGCTTTTCTACCAAAGCTCTCAAAGCGATTTACATAAAATAAAATAATAATTAATAATAAGAATGAGGAGAATGAGGAGCAGGTTCATGTCCCAGAAGGGCTCACAATTTAAGAGAAACATAAGGCAGACACCACCAACAGCCACTGGAAAAACCCTATGCTGGGAGTGAATTGAATTAGTTGCTCTCCCCCTGCTAAATATAAGAAAAAATTGTCACTTTAAAAAGGTGCCTCTTTGCTCAGTTAGCAGAGCAGTTGCGTTAATCATGACTATTGAATTCAAAGAAAAGATTTTCACAACTAACTGAAGTGGCACTAATTCCAGTGGCCAACTTCCAGTCTAATCTTCCACTGCTGTGCCAGGTTTTTCTATTTCTACTCCATGAGGAAGGGTGGGGCAATTTTCACCAATTCCCCCTTGCCTTTGCAGCTGCTATGCCCTTGAGACTTGGGGGACTCTCAGGGAGATATTTTCAGGAGGCACCGGCTATTGCAGAGAGAAGGGGGCTGGAAGCCACTAAAAACCACCCCTCCCCCTTTGTGCAATGGGAAAACCTGGCACATTCACAGCAAGTTAGTCTGAATGTCGGCCAATGGGCCTTGATCATGGCCAGTTTGGTCTGGATGTTGTCCAGTGTCTTTGTACAAACAGCAATATTGAAATTATTGTAATATATATGGCAAAGTTAATTCCATTGTTTCACAATACGAGCTGGGGTTTTGGGGTTTTTTTTGTAATTATTTAATCATTACATTTTATACTTCCCCATATGCAAGTCTCTAGGTGGAGTTCAAACGATTAACACAATAAAATAAAAAGAGATAAAACATAAACCATTATATTCAACCAAATGCCTTAAAAATACATTTTTAAGGTCAACTCTTAAAAGCTGACAAAATAGTCACATCATGTGGGGTGCATTCCAGAGTTCAGGAGCAGCTATTACAAAGGCCTGAGGACTCTGAGGGGTCTCCAAACAAACTGGCAGCAACTGCGGATCAATCTCTCCAGGTAGTCTCAATAATCTTTGGCTTTTAAATAGAAGAAGAGCCAGGCGTCATTTAGGGCTTTATAGGTAATTACCAGCACTTTGCATTTCACCTGGACACAGGTCAGCAACCAGCATAATGCTTTTAAAACCAAAGTGATGTGGTCTCTGAGTTGTTCCAGAGACCAGCCTGGCAGCTGCATTTTGAACCACTTTCCAGACTACATACAGAGGCAGCCCTACACAGAGCACATTGAAGTAGTCAAGCCTAGATTACAATAACTATCACACCCACTGATGATTAAAAGATCCATTTTGTTCTTCTAATAAAATTAATGTTTTAAAATACTTGTCCGGCCATTATTCGATTGAACAAATGACCAAGATTTGTCCTTTTGTGTCCCTTTTCAAGTGAAGCATATGAGGAGTTCCAAGGGAAATTAAAGAGGTGTTGCCACGGCTAGAGAAGTCAATCAGGAGCTCTCCCAGGGAACATCCAATGTAGCCAGTCTTCATCTTTTCTTGAAGCTGCAACTGAATCTGCTCAGATTCTCCAAAACAAGGACGCACTTTGCCACCATGTTCTGCTTCAAGCATTACAAGGAACAACAGAAACCTTACACACACACACAAGACTTTGTCAGATCTTCAGCTAGGAAAAGCCCCTGGCAGTACAGAAACAGGGAATTCAATGACGGAAGGCTTCTCTGAGCCTTTACAATTGCAATACAATAGAAAACCAGTTAAATGAACTGCTGGAGCGACAACAGAAGCATTCAACTAATTCAGAGGCAATAAATCTAGGAGACATGCTGGCTGTGGCTGATCATTGGATTACCAGACACCTGCTGGATTTTGTTCCAGGCGATCCAGAGCTGAATTAAAATGCTTCAAGGCACACAGGACTGCTGTTTCAAACGGGAGCCATGTGCCGGAGGTCCCCATCACCTCATGCAATTTACTCCGCCTCCAGATATCATTATGCTTTCTCTACCCACCAGTAGTAGCCAATGCTGTAGAGCAAGGCTGGAGGAAAAACAGAGTAATGGTATTAGGACATAGAGCAAGTTGCACCAGATGTTATGGAAGGCAGAAGCAGCTTGACGTTTGGCTTCTGCTTGCTGAGGCGCTCCCAATTTTCTTGCAGTGTTTACTTAGAAGTAATCAGAATCATATGTGGTGGAATGAACTTGATCACACAGGAGGGCTAATAAAACTGTGAGCGGGAAGATGCACTGCCGATTTCTTAATTCTGCAAATGCTTTCCCTCTTCCGCAGCTTCATTCATAACCATGTTCATATGGAGGGGGGGAGAAACCCTATCATATTCTGGGAATTATGAACCAAGCAATTCTCTGCACCCCACTCACACACAAATGCACACAGTCTTTCAATCTGGTTAGAACAAAAATGGCACAGCTGCTAAATTACAGCCAACGCTCAGCCATTCACTGAAATCTGACTTGAATGCTGTCGTCTGTCAGGGTGCCATCAAAATCTACTTTCATGCTGATAAGACAAGAGCATTTGCAAAAGATTATGTTATCAGTCATCAACACTAGAAGAATCAATGATATGTTGTTTATCGGTCACATTTGTCTCCCACCTTCCTCGAAGGAGCTCAGTGCTGGGGCACCTGCTTTGCATACAGAATGTCCCATTTTCTCTCCCTCCCACCCCATATCTCCAGGTAGGGCTGGGAAGGACTCCACTCCAAGAGTCACAGCCAGTCATGTAGAAAATACTGAGCTAGTTGGGCTGTGTATAAGACAGCTTCCTATGTTCCTATACTTGGTCTTTCACCATTTGATCCTCACAATCACTTTATGAGGCAATCAATCCCGAGGTGGGGGGGGGGGTGAGCAGCCACCTCTCTCCTAAGAAGTTAACCGGAAGTGAACCCTGTCCAGACTGACATGCTGGTGAGCTCCAGTGATCAGCCAATCAGCACACCAGGTGGGTGGGACTTAGAGAGCCATTGGGAGGAAGGAGAGGCTCTTTGTTAGAGAAGAAGCCAGGCTGGAGGTGAGAAAGCCACAGACGGAATTTAGTAGCATTTGAATAAACTTGTTTTTCCTTTTTGTTCTTTTCTTTACAAGCCTCATCTGAGTAGATTTGGGATGTGGGGAGGATGTGGGATCCCAGGAGGATGTGGGGGCTGAAAGGGGGCTTTCTCTCTGGTGCAAAACATGCCTCAATTGGTCAGCGGCTATCCGTTTTCTCCCCACGTGTCAGCGTGCATGTGGAAGGTTTGTTTTGCACTGTTCAAATAGCAAAAGAAAGAGTTTTCCCTGGAATTTCCACCCCAAGCCCAGGGAGGTTCAAGCTCTGTAACAGAGAGGGGTGCTGGCGGCGGCAGCCTTTAGAACCTACCAAAAATAAAGAAAAGTTTTAGAAGTAGCCTTTACCAGAAAGCTCAGCAGGGATGAGTCGGCATTTTTCCCTTCACGTGAGCTGGCTCTGAGATAAAGACTATAATCCGCTACATAGATATAGATAACACATACACACACCACTATCTCCCACTCTTCTAGTACAATACTGCTCAGGGTGGCTTGCAAAACTAAAACAAAATGGAAAATTTAAAATAGTAAAATGAAACAGAGTGTACAATAAAATCAGATAAACAGACCCAATTAAAACCCCATCAAGCAGTAGTTTAAAAACCTATTAAAGCGCCTCTCTAAACAAGCAGGTTTTAAGATATTTTATAAAAACCTTAAGGGAGGAGGCATGGCGAAGCTCTTCAGGGAGGGCATTCCAAAGATGGAGGGCCACCACAAAAAAGGCCTTGTCTCTTGTTCCCACCAACCAAATTTCAGTCAATGGTGGGGCCACAAGCAGGCTAGATAAGATGAGCAAAGGGACCCAACAAATTTGCATGGGTGAATGCAGTCTGACCGATACCCTGCAGCAGCAGCCAGCGAGGGAAGCATGGGTGGGGGGGATGGCGCAAGACGTATCTTTACAAATAAACCAGCAGGTGCTTGCCAGTGTTAGGAGGGCACCTGCAAGCTGCCTCAAGTGGTGCTCGGCTGGAATCCCGTGTGGGGCGGTGGCTCTCCCATGAGACGGTGGCCTCTGCATGTGCGCAGAACCTCTGTGCACACGCTGAGGCCAGGGCCACCCCACCACCCCGCCGGAGCACCACCGCCCCACACCCTGACAGACAAAAGCATTCAAGTCAGATTTCAGTGAATGGCAGAGTGTTCCTTGTAATTTAGCAGCTGTGCCATTTTTGTTCTAACCAGATTGAAAGACTGTGTGCATTTGTGTGTGAGTGGGGTGCAGAGAATTGCTTGGCTCATAATTCCCAGAATATGATAGGGGTTTTTTTTCATATAAACATGGTTATGCATGAAGCTGGGGAAGAGGGAAAGCCTTTGCAGAATTAAGAAATCGGAAGTGCATCTTCCCGCTCACAGTTTTATTAGCCCTCCTGTGTGATCAAGTTCATTCCACCACATATGATTCTGATTACTTCTAAGTAAACAAGAAATGTGAGGATGCCTCAGCAAGCAGAAGCTAAATGTTGAGCTTCTTCTCCCCTCCATAACATCTGGCGCAACTTGCTCTACCTCCCAATACCATTACTCTGTTGTTGTTTTGACTGACATCCTGGTCCCAAGCTACGTTGGGCTTTAAAAATCACAACGATGGGTGCAATACTCAAGAAGACACAGCACCCACAAGCCTCCTTGCAGCAGTATTCTGGACCACCTGAAGTTTCCAAACTATCTTCAAGGGCAATCCCACATAGAGCGCATTGCAGTAATCTAAACTGGATGTCACCAGAGCATGAGTGACTAAGGTCAGGCATGACTTCTCCAAGTAGGGTGCGATCATGTACATTCTAAGATTTCCACCAAGAGCACTCAATACTAGCCTGCTTCATCACTTCATGTTGAGCAGAGATCTGAATGCAGGTCTTCCCAAGCCAAGGCCAATGTTCAATGCACTGCATCACACCAGAAGGTCATTGTCATCTTAGGTCAACCACTCAGTATTAACCAAGACTCATGCCAATGCCACCAGAAGGAATGACATCTCTAGCATATCTTCATTTAAGAGAGTGGTTTTCAGAACTTGCTACATTCAGGGAACTCCTGCGTATCACAGGGGATTCTGGGGCATGCTCCAAAATCCACATACAACAAGGGCCAGTCTATTCAACATTCTCCAGAATCTGTATATTACAGGGGACTATCTGTAGTGTGGGTTAAGCCATCTACTAGGAACATGAGAACAACCCTGCTGAATAAGACCCAAGGCCTATCTAGTCCAGTATCATGTTTCACACAGTGGCTCACCAGATGCCTCTGGGAAGCCTACAGGCAAGAACTGAGGGCATGCCCCCTCTCCTGCAACTGGTATTTAGAGGAACTCTGCCTCCGAGGCTTAAGGTGGCCTATAGCTCTCAGACTAGTAGCCAATGCCATTGATAGAACTATCCTCCATGAATTTATCTAAACCCCTCTTAAATCCATCCAGGCTGTTACCACATCTTCTCTGTTACCACAGAGAATTCCATAGGTTAGTGATGTGTTATGTGAAAAAAATATTTCCTCTGTCAGTCCTAAATTTATTGGTAATCACTTTCATGGGATGACCCCTGGTTCTAGTGTTGTGAGAGAGGGGAAAAGATTTTTCTGTCTCCACAGCATACATAATTCTAGAGACTTCTATCATGTCTCCCCTCAGTCGTCTTTTTTCTAAACTAAATAGCCCCAGGTGTTGTAGCCTTGCCTCATAAGGAAGGTGCTCCAGGCCCCTGATCATCTTGGTTGCCCTCTTCTGCACCTTTTCCAGTTCTACAATGTCCTTTTTGAGATGTGGTGACCAGAACTATATGCAGTACTTGAAATGTGGCTGCACCATAGTTTTGTAAAAGGGCATTATAATATTGGCAGTTTTATTTTCAATCCCCTTCCTAATGATTCCAAGCATGGGACTGGCCTTTTCCACAGCTGCCACACATAGAGTTGACACTTTCAACAAACCCTCAACAATTACCTGTCTTGAAACTGAGCAGCTGTTGATAAGCTTCCTTATCAGGGATATTCCAGGTCTGAAAACCACTCATTTAGAGAAAGGTGAAATAGTGTTATTAGGGATGTGTATGGGACTGGTTTGGAGGCCCTTTATGGGCCTACGAACTGGTTCGACCGACCGGAGGTTCCACCGGCGAACCTGTTCAACCGATCGGTAGTTCCACCGGTTCTAAAGTGGGGGGATGACTTTAGGGGCGGGGGAGGGTGCACTCACCCTTCCCACTGCTTCCACCACCACCAACCCCACCGGCAGTCCATTGTAAACCAGTTCGGTGGGGTGGCAGCGTACCTCTCTGCCACCCTGTCCCCTCGTCGGACCGGAAGTACCCGGCACGCATGCGCACATGTGCATGCACGTCGTGCACCCAACCAGTTTACAATGGAGCGCCGGAGGCGGGAAGTGGTGGGAGGGGTGAGTTCCCCCTCCCCCTCCCTTAAAATCATCCTCCCTGCCTTCGAACTTCCCCGTGCCAGATCCGTGCACATCCCTAGTTATTATCCATTATGTCCCTGACCTCCTTCCCCCACAAGCTACTTGCCCAAACAAGCAAACAAACCCCAGCTACTCTGTCTGGGGTAGTCGATACCACTCCACCCAGGCCACTCTTTGGACACCGTTTTACACTTGTGGTTCCCAACCCCCACTCTCAGAAGTGAAACATTCCAAAGCGATAACAGTGTTAGCTTGTTGCAGGAAACACACACAGACATGTGGCACTTGGTTATTTGTCTTTAAGGTGCCACGAGACTCTTGGCTGGTTCCTAGGAAGGGCGGCCTGCACCTATTGTACAGACGTATCCCATGCAAGGACGGATACAACAAGCTTCCTTTTGCACCAAGCCGCCAGTTTGACTTTTGGCACACGTTCCTAAGTGTCAATATATCCCATTCTCTCGCAACATACACAGGGCGGGGATGGCGAAAGAAACAGCAACTGCAGAAAAGCCTGCATTCCCTCAGCAAGTCCATACACAGCCGTGGCTGTAGCCAATTGTCTCCCCACCCCACACCCCCACTCACAGCAGTTCAGGCTTTTGGTCTGGAAGATGCTTGCAAATCCACCCAAGGTCTGTTTACACTAGTCGTTTCCAAAGTGTACTCTCCTGAAGTTCCTTAAGAACTTGGCAGATATTTCTAGACAAGACGGCCAGCTGCTTCAAAGCAATCTGGTCCCCCAACATACCACGGCAACATACAATTACAGAAACACATTCCTGCTTTCTTGAGGTACCCTCAGTCTGTATGGAACAATGTCTAGGTCCCAGGGCTCTAACCAGCATACTAAACGTTTGCTGAAACAAACGTTTCTACGGTTCTCTTGAATGATGCCAGCAAAGGAGTCCAATGCACTTCAGGGTGGGCAAGGTGGATTCCACCATATGGACGAGGGGTGACAACAGTATGTACCATTTACACAGCACAGGGCTGCACAACCTGGCCTTCCAGCTGCTGCTGCGCTACAACTCCCATTACTGGCCACGGGCGGCTGAGGCTGATAAAAGTTCTAGTCCAACAACCGCTGGGGGGCCGAAGTTCTGCAACCCTAACATAGCACTTTTTAGTGCTCAAAGGTCATCATACACCACCTCAGCCAGTAACCCTCACCACACACCTGGAAGGGAGATTTGCATTAGTATCCCCGTACCACAGACTGACCACCTTGTGGCGCAGCGGGGAGATGACCTGATTATCAAGACAGAGGTTGCCGGTTCGAATCCCCGTTGGTATGTTCCCCAGACTATGAGAAACACCTATATCGGGGCAGCAGTGATAGAGGAAGATACCGAAAGGCATCATCTCATACTGCGCGGGAGGAGGCAATTCTAAGAAATAAAAACTACAGGGCTCTGTGGGCGCCAGCAGTCGAAATCAACACAAGGGCACACTTTACTTTACTACAGACTGGCAATGGTGGCTGAGGGAATAATAATATTATGAATACTTCAAGTTCTCAAAGTAGTTTGCAGAGAAACATAATTAAGATGGTTTTCTATCACCAAAAGGCTCACAATCTTTTTTTAAAAAAAGGATAGACACCAGCAACAGCCGCTGGAGGGATCTGTGCTGGGGTTGGATAGGGCGTCCAGATGCTCCTCCCCGCCCCCTGTTAAACAGAAGAGAATTGCCACTTTGGAAGGTGCCCCTTTGCTCAGTTAAGCAGGGGTTAATAATGGCTTGCACAAGGCCCCTTAAGGGCTCAGTTCAAACACAATACCAAAACTGGGTTTGGTACAACCACTGTTCCTTCTAATGAGATTCCCAGAGGTTGATGACAACAATTCCCAGCATCCCCAGCTACAAAGGCCTTTGGCTGGGGATTATGGGAGTTGTAATCAACAACCTCTGGGAATCCCTGTTAGAGGGAACAGTGGTTTTAACATAACAAGCCCTGCGCTCACATACTCCTGTGTTCAATTAGATATACTTCCTCTTTCCTAGAACCACAGTTAATCATTGCATCCGAACTGGCTAACTATGGCTTATGTTTGCCTTACAGGGGACAGTTTGAAGCTGCCCTGAAATCTTTTTTGGAATCTTGTAAGGCAAGCATAAACCATAATTTGATAGTATGGATGCAACGGCAAACTGTGTGTCTGCAAAAGAGGACAGGGTGGGAAGAAGGAGCCTGCAAGTACAAGGCTCATTTCCACAGCACCAAACCACGCCTGGAGTGATGGCTGAACCAACTCAGCAAGTTCCTGGCAGAGGCAGAATTGAACCAAGGACTACACCCACTCACACTCTTAGTCATTTCACTACACTGGCTCTCTAGTCAAGAACCCCAATTCTGCTGTACATCCCCGACTTTCAAACTTTCAGCCTCTGATGAACCCCCTGTACATGTAAACCAGGCAACTCATACTGCAACCCTCAAGTTCAGGGCGGTACAACTTCAGCCCTCCAGCTATTTCTGACTACAACTCCCATAATCCCATAATTGAGAGGAGAGCTGGTCTTGTGGTAGCAAGCATGACGTGTCCCCTTAGCTAAGCAGGATCCACCCTGGTTACATATGAATGGGAGACTAGAAGTGTGAGCACTGGAAGATTTTCCCCTTAGAGGATGGAGCTGCTCTGGGAAAAGCAGAAGGTTCCAAGTTCCCTCCCTGGAATCTCCAAGGTCGGGCTGAGAGAGATTTCCCCTAAGGGATTGTGTCACTCTGGAAAGATCATCTAGGTTCCAAGTTCCTTCCCTGGCAGCATCCAAGATAAGGCTGAGAGAGATTTCTGCCTGCAACCTTGGAGAAGCCACTGCCAGTATGTGCAGACAATACTGAGCGAGATGGACCTATGGTCTGACTCAGTGGCCAGTTATGGGAGCTGTAGGCCTTCATCCTCAACTTTGGAAGACCAAAGTTGTTCAGACCTGCTCTAGCTGCTGTTGAACTACAATTCCCATCATCTCTAGTCTCAAAGGCCAATAACCAGGGGTGATGCAAGTTATAGGCCAATATCTGCTCGAGGGCCACAGTTTGAGACACCTAATGTAAACCTAAGTAACCATCAACTAGTTTTCCTAGCAGACGGTTCTGGGGAGGGAGTGAAATTCAAATTACAGCAATGCAACTCCAATCCTGTCAATATCCCCACGAGCGGCTTACTGTCCCGGATGTCAATATCCCCACATTTCCTCCTCAAAGTTGCAACTGGGGAGGAAGAGGCACCCTCAGCCAGGCAGATTTGGCCTCCAGGCTTCTAGCTGCTGACCATTAGCCAATGTAAACCAAGCAGAGAGCTGTTATCCCAACTGTGTGCCAACAGGCCCTGTGACGGACTGACTCTCCAAAGACAAGGAGACCAAGCTAGCCCTTGACCTTGTTACAGCACAAAAGACATTTGTACAAATTAACCACCGAAAGCTTATCTACTGTAATTTTTACTGCTTTTGTCATTATGGCTAATAAGGAACACTGGGGAGTTTGGATGCAGAATTGCACTGAGACTATCTGCACAACAGCAGCACCCAAAGGTTTCTGTAAGATAATACGCTGGCAGAAGCAATCTTTGCCCTGGAGAATGTACACGTAAAAAGCCAATTAGAGAACTTCTACAAGGAGCAAGGATTGAATGACAAGCACCAGCTATTGGAATTTTATATATGCAACAAAATGTCCTTGTTCAAGCTCAATTTCACGTCTGTCCTGAGGGCTGGAAAACTTGAAGAAAATGTAATGCCGGCTGATAGCAGATTTTGGAAACCCAGAACCAAAGGTATATTTCAAATTCTTAAGTAGCAGCATCAAATCTGTCAGCACCTAGATGGCTTAAAGCTGCAATCCTAGGCACACTTTCTAGGAAGCAAACCCCACTGAGTTCAATTTGGCTTCCTTCAGAGTAAACATGCACAGGATCAGGATGTGATGGGGAAGGTCCTATTTGGATCCAGTTCCTGAAATGCTTTCAGTTCATTTGACCCATAATGTCTTCCCTTCTGTGTGGCGGACATACAAGAAAACCCCACAGAGCTGGGAAAACAAGAAGTAGGCCAAGAAATGTTTATTTAGCTCTCTGCCATGCTTGCTTCTAAAATGTATTTTATCTCCCAAAATGCAAACACTGGGAGGTCAAGCCCCAATTCTTTAAAATATCCAGAAGCACGGGGTGGGGGTGGGGGAGCTTTATGCACGCATTGCTTAAAGGCAACATATTATGCCCACAAAAACCATACCATGAAGACTAATATATTTCAGCCACAAAATGTTGCAGATTTATACATGGAGAACTAAAACTCAAGCAGATAAAAACGAAGATACTACTTTTGCTATCTAAAACCTCCATTATCTACAATCACTGACTGTTCCTTCCCACTCATCGTGCCTTAATCAACAAGATAACCACCATTAAGTGATATGACTGCTTAAGTTACCCCTAACCTATTTGGATTCGTCTATCTCCTAGATATGCTAGAGCACAATTCTGGGTTGTAGGGTTTGGTCTGAAGGCATAAGAGGCAAGTCTGAGGCTAACCAGTGGGTGGGTGGAACGCACAGGAACATAGGAAGCTGCCATATACAGAGTCAGACCACTGGTCTATCTAGCTCACTGTTGTCTTCACAGACTGGAAGCGGCTTCTCCAAGGTTGCAGGCAGGAATCTCTCTCAGCCTTATCTTGGATGCTGCCAGGGAAGGAACTTGGAACCTAGATGCTCTTTCCAGGGTGGCACCATCCCTTAAGGGGAATCTCTTCCAGTACTTACACTTCTAGTCTCCCATTCATATGCAACCAGGGCAGACCCTGCTTAGCTAAGGGGACATGTCATGCTTGCTCCCACAAGACCAGCTCTCCCTGGTCTCTCCCCATGTATGCTGCTCTAAGTTGCATCAAGGAAGGAAGGCAAAATGGAAGTGGAATACAATTCTGCAGTTCTTAAGAACATAGTTGTTCCACCTGTGATGTTGTCACATCTTAATCAACACAAAGTCAACAACCTGCTTACAAATTCACTCCAAGGTTTTGGGGATCCTTCTAGTCTCTCTCTTATTGGCTGCCTAGTTAGAGATACACTCACACCTCTGTATGGTATATCTGGACATATATACATTTATGTAGTGGAAGACTGAAAATGGGCAGATGGTGCCAGCTTCGCCTCCATCAGCACTGCTCAAAAGAGAACATGGAAGAGAGCATGGAAGGGGAGAGGCAAGGAACAGATCTTTAATGGAACACACAAAGGCTATCAAAATATCTCCCCTATTGATCAGCAAAGAGCACCCAGCTGGGAAATCAGTTCCATGTCTTATGTACACACACTAGCAAGGTTAACCAAACCCACACTCTTGGTTCCTGCCTGCTGCCTACATGTTCCCAGCCTCTGTGCCAGGCTCTTTCCATCCTGGCAAGCTGATTGTCGAGAGGAGATTTAATACGCTTGCATTGGGGGCTCTCTGTGATCAAACAAACAAAGCTGTCTTCATAAGCCTATCCCAGTAGATGTAGTCTTTCTTCTTTTCTAACCAAAACCTCATAGTAATGGGGGGGAGGGATAATTTCTCACTCCTCTCCAGTTTGCTCTGGGCACCCCAAATCCCAAGGATCACAAAGAGATGACATTTCTAGTTTCAACTTCAGAATGAATTTTCCACTTGGAGAGGCAGGCAGAGGCAATGGTGCATGCCGGTACTCACATTTCTCACATTTCGGTAACACCACCTGCATTCTAGCCCAGAAAAAGCCTTTCAAAAACTCAGATATCAAAATTTGCTGCAATCAAAAGGCTATCTGCAGGAAGTATCTTTGTGAAATAATTTTACACCCTTTTTCCTGTGGAAGGAACAGAGTGTGTGTGTGTGTGTGTGTGTGGCGGGGGGATGCTTATCATTGTTGTGTTATGATTCATTAGACACACCAGTATCGTTAGTGGAGGTGATATGAATGCTGGGAAGAACTCTCAAAATTGCAACACACTGCCGCCCCTCTCCAGATGCACATACAATTCCATATTTATCTATTAAACACACCAAGAGATCAGTGGCATGTTCCTAGCTTTGTGGGGGGGGGGAAGGGAGGTGGGCAGGGGGAGAAACCAGCAAAGAAGCGGCCCTTTCTTCACCCCTCAAGGGATCACATGCGGAGGACCAACCACCAGCTCTTTCCTCTCTTTCCTCCTCCTCCTGCTGCTCCTGCTGATGACCCTTGATTTTTGCTCTTGGCGCGACAATTGCTCCCGCAAGACTCCGAGAGGCAGAAAGGGGAGTGCGAGGCTCCTTTAAGGGAAACCCTCATAGACCCTCCCTTTTCACCCCCCCCCCACACACACACCCCACCCCACCCCTCCCATCTGGAAGGACCACCAGGCGAAGAAGAAGAAGAAGAAGAAGAAGTATGGAGCTCCAGACTTTGATCGCCTGGTTTCTGAGCAGCTTTGTTTACAAGATACCTCCATGAGCTCCCTAATAAAGATAAAGCCGCTAATCCAAGACGAGGGTTTGAAACCATTAGGCGAGGAGTGAGGAGGGTCTCTCGGCCGAAAAGCGAGCCTCGTCCCGGCTGCGCGCGCTCAGGAGCCGCCCTGCTGCATGCCAGCCAAGCTTTGCCACGGGACACGCTTCTTGGCCCCCCACTTTCCCCCTCCCGCAACAAACGGAGCCGGAGAGAAGGGCTGGGAGGGGGACTTCCCCGCTCCGCAAACCGGAACCCCGCAGCAGCAGCAGCAGCAGCAGCGAGGACAAAGAGGGAAAGGAGACGCTCTGCGAACAGCAAGCATCTCCCCATCCAACCCATGCAGGAGCAGCCGCCGCCGCCGCCCCTTCCAAACGCCGGACTTACTTCTTCCTCCGAAAGTCCATAGACCGGCTCCACCACCCCAGTCGCCATGGCTCCAAAGATCGCGGAGAGAGGGTGTCCCTCGGGCAGAGCAGCCCAGAAAAGCGAGCGAGGAGGAGTCAAGGGAATTCCCCGAGCGGCGGCACTCTTTTCAGGAGAGAGAGAGCTCTCTTCAAGCCCACGAGCCCGGCGCAAATGGCAGCATCCAGGTGAGGAGAAGGAGGCGAAGCTTGCTTTCCTTCCACCCCCAGAGAGGAAGAGGGGGTTTCGTTCCAGTGGCAGGGGAAACGGGGAAGCCCGCAGCCAGCGGCGGTTTCCTTTCCCCCCCCAAATGCGAGTGGGAACAGAAACTGCAGCCGTGGAGATTCGAACCCGCAGCCTTCTAGTGCTTGCTTCTGCTCCGCGCGCCTGGTTCTATCCCGGCCACTGCCCCGAGCGCACAATCACCAGCAACCCCTTCCTTGCCCGACACTAGAGCCGGGGAGAGGTGGAGCAGCGACATCTGAGCCGCTCGGAGAGGCGGGGAAAGAACTCCCCAGGTCCAATCAAACCCATTATCAATAATGGGAGGAGGAGCTTTAAAAGAACTAGCTGGTTAGGTTGACTAGCCTTCGTTTCTTTCCCCACCCATCTACTGTCTTTTTTCTCTCTCGTTGCAGCGGGGAAGTGCGGAAAGATGAAAGGAAGGAACGGTGGCAAAGAATTAAGAGGGCTGGGCGTGGGAGGAAATAATAAAAGGGGTGCGGGGTTGAGCTCGGAAGCAGGGAGGAGCATTGTCAGAAGACTTTTTGCTAAAGTAGTAAGAACGTTGTGTTTGTAATAATAATGTGCAAAGCGAGCTGCAAATTTCTCCCCTGAAATATTCCAACGGAATTTGGTTGGGCTGCAAAGACGGCGTTTTTATTATTAACTATTTATTGTTTTGTTTTTGCCGTTGTTGCTGTCTAATTTACAAACACACACAGTTTCAAATTCTCAGATTACGATGCCTGGTTAGTTTCCCAAGGAGAACTCCAGAGGAGAAGGCGCCTCTCAGTGGCCTAGATGCAGAATTATCCCTGTACTTCTGGAAAAAGACATCACACGTTAACGACTAACACAGAGATAACTATCATGAGAAATGTTTTGACTGAGAAACCGGTAAAGGCAAGTTAGAAGTACTTTTGGCCTGTGCTTATGTGCTTACTTTATCAGCAACTCTCATATTGATTCACTTAAGAATATCCCCATGTTCTCTGCAGGCTGTTTGGGTTAAAAACAGTACAGGATGGTGTTTAAACACAAACAAGTGCCATTCTGAAGTGTTTGTTTATCAGTTCATTAAAACAGTTTTATTCTCAGTGTTCATTGTGCCAACAAAACTCTTATTTTGGACATAAGCTCACAGCATGGTATACACTCTAAACACTTACACTATTTAATAATTCTCAGCAATTGTATTTCCATATTTTTGTTCCTCTTCTCGGTAGGGATGTGCATGGAACCGCGCCTCCACGGTTCGAAGGCCCTGGGGTTTGGCGCTTTAAGGGCTGGGGAGGGTGCACTCACCCCTCCCGCTGCTCCCCCCCACCCGCTGCCAGTGCCATTTGTTCCTAAAAACCTCCAGGGCGGCAGCGTACCTCTCTGCCGCCCCGTTGCCATCATCGGATGGAAGTACCGGGCGTGCATGTGCCTGGTACTTCCGGCTGACGAGGGCAATGGGGCAGCAGGGAGGTATGGGAGCAATGGGGCAGCAGGTTTGGGGGAACAAACAGCGCCAGTGTGGGGAAAGCGGCGGGAGGGGTGAGTGCGCCCTCCCCAACCCTTAAAGCGCCAACTCCCAGGGCCTTTGAACCGGCCCCATATTCGAACCTGTTCGGAGGCCCGTAAAAGGGTCTCCGATCAGGTTCGTGCACATCCCTACTTCTCGGTTGACTAACTAAACCAAGATTATAACTAAAAAGAGGAAGTGATGGACAATTGAACTTGGGGGAAATGCAATTCTGAATGCATCATGGAGCAAAACTGGTCATTCATTTGTGTGCGGGCACATGCACATACAATAACCAGCAGATTGACAGATTCAGTGCACAACTCCCCCCCCCCATCCTCAGGAGAGTTCACACACACACATACGAAAATTTATGTTATTTTGGTGGAGTTAAATCCCACACCAAGAGCTTAGATATGTCCAACGCTTTCCCCTTCAGAATGCAGTGGTACCAGAAAAAATGGGTGACAAGCTTGGTGCCACATATTGGACTTCTGAAACAGAAATGGGGAGCAGGTAGGTGTATTTGTCTGAGGGGACACTTGCCCTTAGAAGCACAAAGGTGTGAAATCACTAGTTAGATAACCATGGAGTTTTAGACACCTTTCCTCCTCAGAAGGATAAAAGGTTGGGATTGTCGTGAGAAAGTATTTTTCAAGCTGAGAATTTTCCTGCTCTTTTTGTTCAAGCCTCCATTCTCTGCTTCTCACCACTGAGTTCCATTAGCTCCACCCATCTGATTGTCTATTAAGTACCCTTGAGTCCACGAACATTCCATTCAATTTAGTTACATATGGGCAGATTGAGGACGGGGTTTGCCCCCATAGGATTTTCCTTCACAAATTTGTGAAACTGAAGTATCCGCGGATTACCCTATCTGCCAGTACCTCCCTCTCATCCACAGATGCTCCAGCTATGTATCTGTAAGGATAATAGCACTTTCAGCTCTTTTGGAAATAGATGGTAGAAATTCATTTTCCCTCTCCTTAAGCTGAAGGTGAAAATGCTTTTATGTCCGATGGTGTTTGTTTTAATTGAATGAAAACGTTTCTCTGCTGTTAAATTATATGGGTAATTTCTGCTGTTTTGACTGCTGCTGCTTATTTAGTAATATGCTGTGTTTTATATTTTTTTAATACTTTATTGGCCACTTTGATAAGACGTTAGAAGTGGTGTATAAATATAATAAATGTGCTCAGGGGCACAAAATCCCCAAAGAGATTTGTGACTGTTTACTATGGAATATATCTCGGTTTCTTACCATTTGAAAACAGTGTTCTGTTCCCAATGAATGAAATTTCAAGGAAACGTTTAACCACACCTTGCTTAAAATTTTGGCAGGCTGCCAAGGGTTAGCCTGATTTTTCTGTGTTAAGGGCTTTGAGAGCTTTTCAGCCAAAGTTCTCAAAGTGGTTTACACATACAATTAAAAATCACATTCAAGCACATTTAACTCTGCATTTGCTTTTCTGTTTCTATGCTGCCTTCCTGTTCAGTGGCTGGCTGGTTCTTTACCTCCAGCAGACTTTGCCTTGTCTGGGAGGGTGCTTGACTCTGACACCATTTCCTGACCTCCCTCCTAAGACTAGGGTTGTGCAGAACTGGTTCGCTCACGAACCGGACCACCACAAACTGGGCCTGTTCAAGCAGTTTTGATCATGAACTGCTTCGAGCTGGTTCATCGAGCCGACCAGCCCAGCTGATCAGTTCGACCAAACCGGTTCACTTTAGCATGGTTCAGTCCGAATTCAGACTGAACTATGCCAAATGGTCTGTACACACCCCTTCCTAGGGCTGTCAGATCATTCCCAGGTCACCATGCCAAAACCAATAATTCCCTGGTGGCTTCAGGCAATGCTGCTAATTCACCTTATACACAGGGGTGTGGATGAAAGGAAAGCTTGAAAAGCAACTCCTCTTACGCTTTTTGTGTGGAAAGGAAAGACACTTTTTTGGGTAAGAGGAGAAAAACTGATAATATGGGTTATTAGGTTTGCTGGGGGGAGTTCAGTAAAATGGGAGGGGAATTCTTCAAGTGCTTAGCAGTGGGATCTACACCCCTGCTTATAGCCAAGGGAGAATTTTCTGGAAGTTTATTTTTATATATTTATTTATTTGATTTATATACCACCCTTCCAAAATGGCTCAGGGCGGTTTACAATTAAACAGTCCGAATTCAGACCGAACCATGCCAAATTGAACTATACATTGCAACAACCACTTGCTGTTCTAATGTTGTTGCATGCTTCCTTACTTCAAACAGTAGCCCTGGGGGAGCCTGGTTTTGAATCGGGACCCTGGTGTGGGAGGAAGGGGGCTTTAGCCATTTGCTCCTGCCACAGTCCCGAGCCAGATTGTGCCCTTCCTGCATGTGGCCCCCAGAGGAAAGTTGATATTACCGTACTACCAAAATACCCATGACTCAAGAAAGGCCACACTATGAGTTCAGGATTTCATCTTGAATCCAGATTTCTTACTCCTAAACTGGATCAGACGACTACACTATCACGTCATTCACAGAATCAAAAACTTGGTTCTACCCGGGTTTGAGAGCTGTGAGTGCTCCAAATTTTCAGTTGTGTGGAAGCAAGGTAGGAGGAAAACCTGGGTAGAAGTGGTTGTGTGGAAGCAAGGTATGACGAAAACCTGGGTAACTTTTCCTCCTACCTTGCTTCCACACAACGAAAAATTGGGAGCATGCACAGCTCCCAAACTCAGAACACAGTTTTTGATTGTGTGAATGATGACTATACCTTTCAAATGCTGGACCCTAAATTGGGAACAAATACTTTCAAAATGAAGAATAATTGGTTACTGTGTGGTTTGGGGAGGTAATAATTAAAGGCTCCTGTTAGCTTAATTCAAAAGGAGAAATTCTGTTGTTGCATCTCTGCAGGATTTACTGTTATTGCCTCCTTCCAATAAAATATCAGTGACTCATTCAGAAGAACAGAAGTTAGGCTCCAAAGAGGGTTGCTGTAATCTCTGTAAAAGCAAAGAAGAAAATGATTTCTGGTCTAAGACTGAAATGTGCCTCCTTTATTTAATCCAGAAAAAAGACAAAGCATGCCTGAGTAGGTGCGGAACCAGCTGAACAGTGACTTGTGTCTGGCCCCACTCTGCAGCCCCTCTAGTTACACCCCATGTGCATGATGTCAAGCACACGGGGGCGTGGCTCAGACTCTGGAAGGGCCCCAAGCGAACTCCCCACACCCACACCCAGGCTCTGGAGAGTCGCAAGAGAGCTCTCCCCTGTCCTTTTCAGGCAGCATTTGCTGCCTGACAGCATGTATTTTTCCTTCCCTCGCTGGAGGAAGAGAAAAGGAAATACATGCCTGAAATGACATGGGGAAAGCTCACTTAGGCTCTCTGGAGCCTGAACCATGCCCCCATGCACGTGACATCATGCGCAAAGGGAGAGTGGCCCCAGGCTTGGGATAGCCCGAGCAAGCTCTCCCCTTGTCATTTCAGGCAGCACTTGCTGCCTGACAGCATGTATTTCCCTTTCTCTCCCTCCAGCAAGGGAGAGAAAGAAATACATGCTGTCAGGCAGCAAGTGCTGCCTGAAAAGGACAGGGGAGAGCTCACTCAGGGCTCTCCAGAGCCTGGTTGTGGGCGGGGGGGGGGGTTTGGCTCAGGGCTCTTCCAGAGCCCAAGCCACGCCCCCTGCCTGCAGGCTTTGGCAGCCTTTTTATTGCCATTAGCAAGCAGAGTGCGACAAACCCGTACTGCAGAACGACAGAATTTCACAACTGCTTGTGTGATTGACGAATTCATGTATTAGCAAATATTTGACATAAAATTCATCTATTCGTCTCGGCAAGTTTTGTAGAACAGGGTCGATTAATCTTTGCCTGAGACCTATATAAAAGACACACCACAGGAGCACGTGTACAACCAACTTGATCTCATCTCAGTTACAGGGGCAATATCTCTGCTCAGTTGGAATTCTGCTATATCTACCAGCTAATCGTTCCAAAGGGAGGGCCTTCATATGCACCCTCGAGAAGGCCCATCTAGGTTTATGGAAGTTAAGGAGGAATAGATAATCTACTGGGAGAGTTCTCTTCACACTGCTAAGCAGGTAGAATGCCCTAGATGTCCTCAACAAGTCATTCTGACATGGGGCAATCCAGCATTTGGTGTCTCACCTTGCACACCATCATACCTTGGACCACTCCTGCACGTGGCTTATTGGTTGTCTCCCATCCTGGTTGCTGTCCTAGTTGCAGGAAAATGGAAGGAGCACACAGCTCTCAAAACACAATGGCTCTTCATTGTTACTACTCAGCATCAATAGAAACTCCACCCAACATCTACAGCTCTCAAAAACTTCAAACATTGTTCATTTTATTGAATAATTACCATACACAGTACATTTGAATCATAGTACATTTGAATCTGAAAAAAGATCTTCTGCTTGGGCATGATGTCATTTTTGAATTATTGATCTAATTAAAGGTAAAGTGTGCCGTCCAGTCAATTTCAACTCATGGCATCCACAGAGTCCTGTGGTTTTCTTTGGTAGTATACAGGAGGGGTTTCCCATTGCCTCCTCCCATGCAGTATGAGATGATGCCTTTCAGCATCTTCCTATATCGCTGCTGACCGATATAGTGCCAACAGGGATTCAAACCGGCAACCTTCTGCTTGTTAGTCAAGGATTTCCCCGCTGCGCCACTTAGTGTTAAAAACCTGTTGAGAACAATAACAGTTAAATATGAACATTATATTCAGAATTTCTTTGAAAAAATAAAGAAGAAAATCAAACCTTTGACCTAGCATATTCCAGTGTAAAAAGTAGCACATTCAGATAATTTAAGTGGGAAGATTGTGCATGCAAAATTTGGTATCTGCATGTAATCGGGAAGTATGACTTTATTTTGCACAAACAAATCCACAAAAAACCAAACTCTTCAAACTATATATAAGAATATGTATAAGTATTTTATTTTTATTTTTTTACATTTTATATCCCGCTCTTCCTCCAAGGAGCCCAGAGTAGTGTACTACATACTTAAGTTTCTCCTCACAACAACCCTGTGAAGTAGGTTAGGCTGAGAGAGAAGTGACTGGCCCAGGGTCACCCAGCAGGTATCATGAATAAGGATTTGAACTTGCGTCTCCCCGGTCCTAGTCCAGCACTCTAACCACTACACTACGCTGGCTCTATAGGTGTACCTCTATATAGGTATAAATTATATCTATTTTTATACACACACACACACACTGTTGTATAGTGTAACCTATTTAAATAACATGCATCTCAGTAAACCAATGAGGAAGCTAGAATTTGAACAGGGATTTAAAAAGAGCTCCTTTTCCAAAGGGAGAGGGTGAAACTGCAAGGCAATTGGGAGAGGGAACAAAAGTTCCTAAGAGGCAATTGCCTTGTCAAGGGGGCGGGGGGAGAAAAAAGGACTGTTATGTGTTTTTTTAATAGTCTAGTAATTGACCAAGTTGTTAGCAGCAGATGATACAGCTTATTGTGTTATACTTTTCACCATTCAGCTTTTCAATAACTATTCACACGTTTTTAATAAGAACGGACTCTTGTCTCATCTGTGTCTCTGGAGTATAATTACTGGTTTGGCAGCTGAAACTATAGGGCAATTAAGACCCCAGGCAGCTGAAAGCCACCAGAAGGGGACAGCTGGTGGGAGCTCCTAGAAAAGTGTTACCCTTACAGCTAGCAACCTTGCTTCCCTTCTTCAAATAGATTTCTGAGGGAGAGGTACACTTGAACTTTTCACAAAACCTTAAATCTACTTTGATTCTTTTTCAGGGCTATTGGCTGCCCTGCATGTGAAGTCCAGCAATCATGTCCCCAATTTTTAGAAAATACAGAATTTGTTACAAATTAGTGAAAATCTGTAAAAGCAAGAACTGACTACATTATTCAACAGAAATTCCATTGAAATTCATAGCACAAGTTGACTAACTTGTCCTATTTAGTGGCTGACAGGATGAGGAAAATTACTCAGAGTAGTCCCACTGGAGTTAAAAAAAACCATGTTTGGCAATGCCTAATGTGTCCTATTAACTTCAATGGAATTAATTCAGCTTCAGTGAGACTACTTCAACTTCATTGGGACTACATTGAATGCAGTTCAATGTAAGCAAGTGTAAAGTGATGCATACTGGGACAAAAGAAACCCTAACTTCACATATATACTGATGGAGTCTGAGCTGTCAGTGACTGACTGTTCAGAGATCTTGGGGTCATGGTGGACAGCTTGTTGAAAGTGTCAACTCATTGCACGGCAGTAGTGAAAAAGGCAAATTCCGCCATAGAGATCATTAGGAAGGAGATTGAAAAGAAACATGCTTATATGTATTATAATGCCCTTCCCCCAGCCAGCTGCATACCTCACCCACTTGACCACCTTAAACCAGAGGAGAGCCTTTTCGCTGGTGTGGTTTAATGCCTTGCCTTCTGCTGTTTGGGATGCCAGATTCAAGGGGATACTGCTAAGGAACCAGTTATGTCCATGTCGTTCGGGTGACATTGAGTCTGTCTTACATGTTCTTTTACACTGTGCCTATTATAGGGGCATCCGTACTATCTAGATCGAACCATTTCTTAAAAATAGGCCTGGCCAATCAGAAGAGTATTACATCTCCTATCTTTTGGCAGATCAACATGCAGTTGTCACAGCGGAGACAGCAAGCTTCTGTGCAGCAGCCTTTAAACTGAGATGGGAACAACTTAGTTGTAGCTGAGATTTTTGCATAACCTGATGTGTTGTTATCAAATTTTACTGTTTTGATTTTGTTTTGTTTTATGCTGATCTATATTTTGGTGTGTATGTTGACTGGTCATTGACCATAATAAATTATTACTTACGATAATGCCCTTATACAAATCTATGGTGCAGTCACATTTGGAGTACTGCATACAGTTCTGGTTTGGAAAAGAGGAGACCACTGTGGGACATGATAGAAGTATATAAAAATATGCATGGAGCAGAGAGAGTGTTGCTTTCATAGTCAGGAAGGATATAACAATGACAGTAAAGGTAAAGTAAAGTGTGCCATCAAGTCGATTATTGATCTAATTAAAGGTAAAGTGTGCCGTCCAGTCAATTTCAACTCATGGCATCCACAGAGTCCTGTGGTTTTCTGTGGTAGTATACAGGAGGGGTTTACCATTGCCTCCTCCCACACAGTATGAGATGATGCCTTTCAGCATCTTCCTATATTGCTGCTGCCTGATATAGTACCAGCAGGGATTCAAACCGGCAACCTTCTGCTTGTCAGTCAAGCATTTCCCCACTGCACAACTTAAGGTGACAACAATGACAGTACTTGGGTACAATGCGGTCAGTGACCGACTAATATCAATTAGATTTCATGGACAACCCTTTAACATGGCAGTTTTTCAAGTCTATGCCCCAATGACTGATGCAGAAGAAGAGACAGTTGATGAGTTTTATGCTCAAGTTCAGTCTGAAATTGACAGAACATGCAAGCAAGATGTGCTGGTGGTGGTTGGAGACTGGAATGCCAAAGTTGGAAATAGTAAGGAAGAAAACACAGTTGGACTGTATGGCCTAGGAAACAGAAATGAAGCAGGAGATCGACTTATTATTAGTTTCTGCCAATCCAATGATCTCTTCATTGCTAACACATTCTTCAAACAACTAAAGCAGTGCCTATACACATGGACATCACCAAATGGAGTGCACAGAAATCAAATCAATTACATTATTGGTGCAAGGAGGTAGAAGAGCTCAGTTATAACAGCAAAGATGTGGCCAGGGACCGATTGTGGAACAGATCACAAACTGCTCATGTGCAAGTTTTAAATCAAGCTAAAGCAGGAAAAACAAAGCTATCTGGCTTCCACGGTATGATCTTGAGAATGTACCCAACCATTTTCAAGGAGAACATCAGGAACCGCTTTGAAGTTCTGAACCTCATTGATAGGGAACCAGAGGAACTGTGGAATAAAATCAAAGAAATTGTTAAGGACGAATGTGAAAAGAGACTGCCAAAGACCAAGAAACAGAAGAAAACAAAATGGATGTCAGAACAGATGGTGGAAATTGCCAAGAAGAGGAGAGAAGCAAAGTCAAGAAAGATAAAGACCTCAGGAAGGAACTTAATAGGGAATTTCAGAAAGCTGCTAAAAGAGACAGGGAGCAGTACTACAATGACATCTGTAAAGACCTTGAGGATGGAAATAGACATGGAAAAACAAGGCAAGTTTTCCAAAAGATCTCTGACCTCAGAAGGAAGTTCCTACTTCAAATTGGTACACACGTGGACAAATGTATTGGTACCCCTCCACACAAAAAAGAAGAACCCACAATTGTCTCTGAAATAACTTGAACTGACAAACATAATTGGCACCCATCATTGTTTATTCCACATTTAACAAAAATCAGACTTTGCTTTAGAGTTTTGATGCAACAGAATATTTCAAATAATAACACAAATGAAAAATGGCATGGACAAAAATGATGGGACCCTTAACCTCATATATTGTTGCACAACCTTTAGAGGCAATCACTGCAAACAAGCAATTCCTGTAGCTCTCCATGAGACTTCTGAACCTGTCAACAGGTAGTTTGGCCCACTCTTCCTGAGCATACTGCTCCAAATGTGTCAGGGTTGAAGGGTGCCTTCTCCAGACCGCATATTTCAGTTTTTTCCATAGATGTTCAATAGGATTCAAATCAGGGCTCATAGAAAGCCACTTCAGAATAGTCCAATGTTTTGTCCTTAGCCATTCTTGGGTGCTTTTAGCTGTGTTTTGGGTTGTTATCCTTTTGGAGGGTCCATGACCTGCAACTGAGACAGAGCTTTCTGACACTGTTTTGTCATTTAAAAAAGCCAGACTGGAATTTGCTAAAATACATATTGACAAGCCACAATGCTCTTGGGAGAATGTCCTCTGGACTGATGAGACAAAACTGGAGCTTTTTGGCAAGTCACATCAGCTCTATGTCCACAGATGAAAAAATGAAGCTTTCAAAGAAAAGACATACCTATTGTGAAACATGGAGGAGGCTCGGTTGTGTTTTGGGGCTGCTTTGCTGCATCTGGTATGGGGTGCCTTGAGTCTGTGCAGGGAACAATGAAATCTCAAGACTATCAAGACATTCTGGAGCAAAACGTACTGCTCAGTGTCAGAAAGCTCTGTCTCAGTGGTTTGACAATGGTTTTTCCCATGATACTCTATGGATGTGAAAGCTGGACTTTTATGAAGCAAGATAGAAAAAGCATTGATGCTTTTGAACTTTGGTGCTGGAGAAGACTTTCGAGGACACCATGGACAGCCAGGAAAACAAAGGGATCATAGAACAAATCAATCCAGAACTTTTACTCGAGGCAAACATGACCAGGCTCAAACTATCATACTTCAGACACATTATGCGAAAACCCAGCTCCCTTGAGAAGTCCATAATGTTGGGAAAAGTTGAAGGAAAGAGAAAAAGAGGCCAACCAGCACCAAGATGGATGGACTCAATTACGACAGCAATGAATGCATTACTGAGAGACCTTAAAGGCCAAGTTGAAGACAGATCATCCTGGAGAGAATCTATCTATGTGGTCGCTAAGAGTCAGCACCAACTTGGTGGCACTTAATCCATCAATCAGAAGAGAGAGTGGGCAGATAGAAATTTTTCTCCCTCTCTCAAACACTAGAACCAGAGGTCATCCCAAGAAACTGAAGGCCAGGAAATTAAAACTGACAAAAGGAAGTATTTTTTCACACAGCACATAATTAATCAATAGGACCCTCTGCCACAGAAAGGGGTGATGGCCACTAGCTTGGATAGCTTTAAAAGGGGCTTAGACAAATTCATGGAGGTCTATCAATGGCTACTAGTCTGGTGGCTGTAGGCCACCACCAGTCCCAGAGGCAAGATGCCTCTAAATACCAGTTGCAGGGGAGCAACAGCAGGAGAGAGGGCATGCCCTCACCGCTTGCCTGTGGGCTTCTCAGACGCCTCTGGTGGGCCACTGTGTGAAACAAGATGCTGGACTAGTTAGGCCATGGGCCTAGTCCAGCAGGGCTGTTCTTATGTACTTTGAGTAATTTTTCGCATCCTGTCAGCCATTGAGACTTCTGTTGAGTAATTTAGTCAGGATGTCAGCTAGTGTTCTGAAATATGGGGCTTGGGGGATTTTGGATTTTCCTGATTGCTATCTCTGCCAAATAGAATTGTACTGTGCTGACCTGACCAACTAGAACTGCCATTCTAGCTTGTCTGAGTGTGTGTGTGTGTGGTGGGGGGGGATCCAGCTTCTTCATGAGAAGACCCTGGCTCTTTTTCTGTCAGCCAAGAGGCACAACCCATGGAAACATTTAGAACTTGAAAGGTCTTCAGGAACAGAAGCTCCCATGCCTCCTTTTTCTCCTATCCCTCACATCTCCTGGAAGGGTGGGGGGACTCACTAGAAGGGTTTTCTCACTAGAGAAATCATGGGGCCATTCGATGGCTGAACAACAAAAGATCAGGGACATTCCCCTAAAGTGCTTCTTCCTCTCAAAGGCACAGCAGAAAGGATGACTATGAAGAGCATGAGGCAAAGAGAGAAACACAGTGTCTTTGGTGCTCAGATAGCCCTGTACACTCTGTCTCTGGGGCAACAACTCAATGCAATTCCTTCAACACAATACCCCTGACCCACTTTTAAAGGTGGGGAACCAATTCATCCACTTAGGAAACCTGAGGAGATCTGGGCATTTTTCACACAGGAAGCTTTACCACAAGTTTACTGTGAGGCTTTACTGCAAATTTGAAGTTCCCCCGCAAAAACAAATGATGCAAAAAATGGATTTTTTTTTTCCTCCTGGATATAAATCAGGCTACACTCTAATGCGCAATGAAACACCTGAATCATGTGAAGTGCTCCCCGATAGCTCACAGGGACTTTGGGGTAAATCTGGCAGATGTGTGATTGCACCCCTTCCTTTCCGGAGGAGAGCCAAGCTAAAAGCCCTGCGTGAAAAAAGCCCAGGTGACCTCAGCCATCCAGGCATCAGAGAGCCAGGAACGACATTCCACCTGAGGCTGTATGAGGAGAGGCCCCAGCCCAGAGGAGCAGTTCGATCATCTGGTGCTGCCTGGCAATACACTTCCTGTAAGAAGGCTCCGTCCCTTGGGCTCACCACCATCCTCTAAGGAGAGCGGTCCCTGGCTTTAATTACAGCTTCTCTCTTGGCTGTACCAACAGCATCACTTTTATTGCATTATCTAATTTGCTGTAAGTTGCCTTGGGGATCTTTTATATCAAACGGCAGGGTACGGTTTCTTTAATTATTTGTGTACAGAAAATAGAGTTACATGGAATAATAGTCATATAATTATTCATTAAGGTATGAAACAGAGCAACATATTGAAATGTTCTGTTAAAACATCGGTTGAAAGAGTTAGGAGGTCTTGTATCTAAGTAATTGCCATTCAACTTTTTCTTTTAGATTGCACCTAATAGAACAAACAGATTCACATTGCCTTGTATTTAGTCATTCCAATAGTGGGTGAAGAATTTATGAAAAAAGATGAGAGCGGATTCATTTTCAACGACAAACAATGAATCCACTCTCATTTGCTACCAGAGAATCTACACTCAGAATACCTCTGAAACAACAAAACCCAGTGCCCCATGGGCTTGTGGGTATGGGGGTAGTTGGTACTCTATGTGCACTACACCACCACTCGCTCTGGGCTACCCCGGTGCCCCCCAAGTGGAGTTATGGAGGTACAGAAATCCCCATTATTCCCTATGGGGGGAAGCTTAAAGATGCACAAACTTCACAAATTCTTTAAAAATCACCCCTTTGCCCTTTGAAATCTGGATGGTAGCAGGCACCCATTGGGGCACTACCACCCGACCCACTCTTCTGCCACCAAAGCCCCTTTTTTGCCCCAAATCTGCCCCAAAGACGCACAAACTTCAGAAATTCTTTAAAAATCACCCCTTTGGCCAATTCCTTTGGAATCTGGGTGAAAGCAGGCACCCATTGGGACTGTACCCACTGTAGCACTCCTAGGAGGCACCCACAGGCAGAAATGGGCACTGTCTGTCCCCATTGTTCCATAGGGTGGATGCAGCACACATCAACAGCAGAGCTTTGCAAAGAACAAGGTTTCCAAAGGTCACACACATCCACTGTGTCACTTGCCACATCCACTGTGTCCCACCATCCCCCCCACAGAAATGCAGTTGATCTACATACAACCGTGTGAAAGAACAACAATGAAATGCACTGCCGCACGCGCCCCCTGCCCTCCCTCCCCCAAGCATTTCATCAACAAGCAACACACAACTACATCTGTGGCACCCGGCCATAAAAGTGGGTTAAGTAAGGATGCAAAACAACATTCTGCCAGTGGGACAGCGAGGTTTGGCCCCATTCCCACCTAAACAAGTCGAAGAGTGATGTTGACAACAATAGCACACAATTTTTTGGCACATTTTTTTGATATTTCTGCAACAGATCAGAGCATGTGGCACCAGCACAACCAATTGTAGATGCAAGCAATCTACTGTAGTTTGAATGAAAAGGCTGATGGTGCTACAAGTCACAATCTGCCCCAATCTTCATTGCAAAGAAGTCCACACAGAGAGAGAGAAGAGAACCTGTCCTGTGTCCATCCATGAGGTCCCCAAAACACAGGCACAACAACAAGCCAAACCAAGGCATTTGAATTGCATAATATATATACTGCTAGACTTCAGATTATGTAGGGGGGAAACATAGTATACTTGTGTGTGCGTGCTCTGTGGAAGGGTTAGTGGGTTTAGGGTTAAAATTTGGGCCATGGCATCAGAATGTGATGTGCTCTCTAAGTCTGCATGACAGACATTTGTGAGGGCACCAGCAGCAAGCTCATCCTTGGCCACGGCTGCGGGTAGGTGGGTGCGTGTGTGTATGAGCTGCTGCTGCTTCAGTCACAGTCCTTCCATGGGTGGAAAAAAGCAAAGCAAAGTCTCAGGACAACAAACATTAAATAGAGAAGTGAAAGCCACATTGCAAAACAGAAATGCATGAACAGCAACCCATCTTCATCACATTGGCATTCATCATGTTCATTTCAACATCAATTCAAAATAGTCAATGAAAACAATTCTTTCATATCAGCAGCATGCATGCATCTTCCCAAACCCTCCCTCCTGCCTCCCCGCCCCCACCACAGCCTCTGTGGATGGGCGCTGCTGCTGCTGCTGCTGCTGCTGCTGCTGCTGCTGCTGCTGGACCATAGTGGCACCAGGCCAGGATGCACCACCCACCTCCGCCATGGGCCTCATGGTGTCATGCATGGTTGCAACAAATCAAACAAACACTATTCAACATTAAAGGGAAACAAAGCAAACCCTCTGTGACAGTGTGCTCCGTGTGTGTGTGTGTGTGTGTGTGTGTGTGTGTGTGTGTGTGTGTGATGCGAGTCACTCACTCTCCACAGCCAGCTTGGGGTAGCCCAGTAGGGAGGTTGGCCTTCAAGAGGACCAGCTGCTCAACCAACTCAGCATAGAGGGCTCACCACGTCCCCGGCCATGGAGAACAACCTCTTGCTCGAGACAGTGGTTGGCGGGCATGAGAGGAGCTGTCCAGCAATGGTTGCCAAGTCCGGCCAGATCATGGCAATGAGTTGCCCAAAACTGGCACGGCTCTGTCTCCCGGCCTTCCGCCGGCTCCTGCAGGTAGAGCAGAACAGACTGCTCAGCACGGCTGCAGGGAGCGGCAGGCTTCCCCTATCTCCCTGGCAAGGCACCAAAGAAGCCCTCTGTGAACCACCAGGTGGCGGAACACGGAGGTGGCACTGGCTGCTCCATTGGTGCCACTGCCAGAGAAACCGCGCTGCTGCACTGGGAAGAAGTGGTGGTGGTGGTGGCAATGCTGCTGGGGTGTGTGTGGAATGCGCACTGCTAGGCTGCGCACCAGCCCCCTCCTTCTGGGCGTCGTCTGCACCTAGCCTCTTCTCCTCTGCACACCTGATGTGCTCGGCCAGGAGGTCCCTCCTCCTGGGCAGCTCGTCAGGGGTGACAGCTCTGCCCTCCATCCTTGAGTCGCAGATGCATGCCAGGACATGCCATGCAGATGCACCCAAGGGTGTTGTGAGCCATTCCACCACGCCAGTCCTCAGCCGACCTGCCCGGGCGACTGCATCCCCAGTGGTCAGAGTGGCCTAGAGATCACCCATGGTCTTCTCATGGAGAAGTCCGGTGGGCAAAGCCCGGCTCAGTGTAGCTGCCTCAGGACACAAGCCATTCATGGCAGCATAGAAGGGCTCGAGTACTAAGACCAGCTGAGAAATGAGCTTCCAGGCCACAGTGGACAGGTCGCACACATCCAAGCCACAGTGGACAGGTCGCACACACCCGCAGCCAGGCTGTGGATGGCTCCCTCTTGCTCCTGCAGGCACTCCTCCCAGCCATCTCTTGGGGGGCTTCTTCTTTTTTGAAAGAATTGGGGGGCAAGGGGCAGAAGTGGGATGAGTGTCTCGGGGAAGGGGACACTCAGTTGGGAGAAGGGCCAAGAACAGGGGCTGGGCTGACTTCAGCGGAGTGTGCCCCCTGCAGTTGGGGGTAGGGGGGTGGTAAGGGAGGAGGCTAATGTCTGTGCCCACTCAGAGCCTGTAGGCTGCTGGGCTGGGCACTAGAGAGGGAACAGACACAATAGGCTGCTGTTGCTGGACTACTGGCCTGAGGTGATGGCTGAAGGCTTTGCTTGGTTAAAGCTAAGTTGGGGGTGGGGGGTAAATGGGCACAGTGAGGAGGCTGGAGTGTGTGCCCACACAGAGCCTGTAGGCTGCTGGGCATAAAATATTAATACTAATATATATTATGGGCACAGAGGGCTGGAGGACAGGCTTCTGTTTTTAAAAAATGCAAAAAATATATATATTTGGAATGGGGGGAAAGACAGAATTGTTTTTTAAAACCACAAGGCTACGCTACCCTTCTAACCACCTACTAGTACTAGCTAACGGGGATCCCTCCCAGAGACAGAACCCCGATTTAAACTTCTTCTAAACTAAACAACACACAACTTCTTAAATTCAATTGCAACCCAAAACCTTCCTCCAAACAGGGAACACCCCCCCCACAAGAATATACAGTTACAGAGATTGTGTGTGTGTGTGGGGGGGGTGTTAAATGGGTACTACTCACTCAGTCTAAGGCTTCACCCACATTGTGCCCAGTATTCCACTTCTGTGGTCTGGTCTCTGAGAGTCTACTCTTTCTTCTTCAATCTTCTTCAGTCTTCAGATGGGGGCGGGGGGCTGGGGCAAAAGACTGGATAATCTGGGTGGGGGTAGCTGGCTGGCCAGATGGCTAGTGGCCACTGCTGCTCAGGGGCTGGGGGCTGGCACAGGCAGGCAGTGATTCTCTCAGCAGCAGGAAAGGGGTGAAGAATCAGATAGAATTTTATTTTCTTCTCTAGAATTCTCTTTTCCTCTACAAAAAAGAATGCAGCAGAGAATCCACCCCAGGCTGGCACAGGCACTGGCAGGCTGGGTGGCACTGGCAAGGAAGGCAGGCTGGCAAGGCAGAACAATAGGCAACAAGGCAAGGCAAAGCAAAGCAAAGCAAAGCAAAGCTCTCTCCCTCTCTCTCTCCTCCCATGAAGCAGAAAGATGGCTGCTGCCTCTTTAAATCACTTTGAAAATCCCTCCGTGAACTCCCCCCCACTCTTGCCCTTTCTTTGACCTTCCCCTGGCCAATGCAGGGTCATTTAGCACTTGCAAGAGCCAAAAGAGCCAATCTGGAACAAGGAGACAATTGTCAGCAGATCAGCCCATGCTTTCATTTACCAATCTGAAGCCTGGAAGGGCGGAAAATTCAAATCGGTGACAAACACAAAATGGAGACTACACATAGAGATCACCACAAAATGCAGGTCCAAAACAACAACACCTTCGGCTCTGAAATTCGGGCGATTTGTTTTGGAGCTGAATATTTCGGGACTTGAAGATGGGTGATTTGTTTTGTGCACAAATCGCCCGGAACAGGCAGATTCAGGTACAGATCATTCTGTACCCGAAACGTTTCGCACACCCCTAATAGGGATCCTAGTAAAAACAAAAGAAAAGTAGGCATGATGTGAGAATAACTGTAGAACAACTAGTTTGGAGGAGCAAAGGGGTGGCAAATAATGTTTTCACTGACAACCAAACAAATCCTCAAGAAAGCAATGCATCACTGTTGTTGGGTAGAACCAGTGGCATTAAGGGCGGGGGAGTGGGGTGGGCGGGGCAAGAAAAAGAAAATACTCTGTGGGTAGGGTTTTTTTTGTGTTTTTTTGGTTTTAAACAACTTCAACGAGCTAGGGGAGAATAGAGGCAGCTGATCTGCAGGGACTCAGAGGGAGAGCACTTCCTGCTTCCTCCTCTGGCTGCTGCAGCTTCCTCCCCCACTATTTCCTCTATTCAGTGATGTGAGGCTATTCCCTCACCTCTTTGCTTTGGGCCTCTTGCATCACCACCTCCCTGGATTCAACCTAAAAGGGTCAATGAGACAAGTGGACATGGAGGAGTCCACAGAGGAGTGGACATGGAGGAGTCTCAGTTGGAAGCCTACTCTGTGAAGAGCAGACGCAGATTGAGGAGGTGAGTAAGCTTTTCTAAACAGAACAACATCTAGCCTTTCCCCCCTTTAAACTAACTAACAGGAAGAGGGGAGATTTTGAGGGGCTGGTTTTGCTTTAAGGGATACGTGTGTGTGTGTGTGTGTGTGTGTGTGTGTGTGTGTGTGTGTGTGTGTGTGTGTAATTTGCCAGGGCTAGCATTTGCCAGGGCTAGCAAACTCCTGAGATTTGTTTGTCCCTGCCTGGAGGGAGTGGAGTCAGCTAGGGCTGTGGGAGGCCCCATATTCCTTTGACATTCCTTTGACCCACATCCTGTATCTCAGTTGGAAGCCTACTCTCTACATAAGAGGTGAAGGCCCAAGAGCATAGCGAACAGGACGTTGAAGTTTTGCAGGAGTTTAGCGGGATGTGTGCGGGGGAGCCTGGAACAAGTCCCTGTTATCACAAGGAGCCCGGTGGAGCAGAGAAGGTAAGTATAAATCCCTCCCTCATAAGAACATAAGAACAGCCTTGCTGGATCAGGCCCAAGGCTCATCTAGTCCAGCTTCCTGTTTCACACAGTAGCCCACCAGATGCCACTGGAAGCCACAGGCAGGAGTTGAGGGCATGCCCTCTCTCCTCCTATTACTCCCCTGCAACTGGTACTCAGAAGAATCCTGCCTTTGAGGCTGGAAGTGGCCTTTAGCCTTCCAGCTAGTAGCTGATGATAGACCTCTTCTCCATGAAGTTATCCAAACTCCTCTTAAAGCCATCCAGGTTGTTGGCTGTCACCACATCTCATGGCAGAGAATTCCACAAGTTGATTATGCGTTGTGTCAAAAAAGAACATTGTAGAACTGGAAAAGGTGCAGAAGAGGGCAACCAAGATGATCAAGGGCCTAGAGCACCTTTCTTATGAGGCAAGGCTATAACACCTGGGGCTATTTAGTTTAGAAAAAAGGCAACTGTGAGGAGACATGATAGAGGTCTACAAAATCATGCATGGAGTGGAGAAAGTGGATAGAGAGAAATTCTTCTCCCTCTCACATTTCCCCGCTGCATATTTCCCTGCCACTAGAACCAGGGGTCATCCCATGAAATTGATTGCCAGGAAATCTAGGACCAACAGACAGAAGCACTTTTTCACACAATGCATTATCAACTTGTGGAATTCTCTGCCACAAGATGTGGTGACAGCCAACAACCCAGATGTCTTTAAGAGAGGTTTGTATAACTTCATGGAGGAGAGGTCTGTCATCAGCTACTAGTTGGAGGGCTACAGGCCACCTCCAGCCTCAAAGGCAGGATGCCTCTGAGTATCAGTTGCAGGGGAGTAACAGCAGGAGAGAGGGCATGCCCTCAACTCCTGCCTGTGGCTTCCAGCAGCATCTGGTGGGCCACTGTGTGAAACAGGATGCTGGACTAGATGGACCTTGGGCCTGATCCACCAGGGCTATTTTTATGTTCTTATGAGGAGGAAGTAGGAAGTTCCCTGCCTCTCAGCAGATTGGCTGCCTCTTTTCTCCCCTGGCTGGCCGAACACTGTAAATTATCTTTTTACCAGTCATGGGTGGTTTTCATTTCTTGGGGGGGGGTATGTTGGAGGGGTGCTGGCTGCTACTAGATTTGAGTGGCTCAAATCACGCAGCGTTTGTTACCCGTGAGTAGGCCCCATTGAAAATAATGGGATTACTCATGTGTAACATTCACTGTGTGGTTTTTGCATCCTTCCCCCACCCCCGGCTGCCCACATCCCAGATGGCAGCAGCCACCACTGGGCAGAACAGTCCATTGGTAGACCATTGGCAAATATCCGGACCTGCTGGTTGCTGGGATTCTTGCCAAGACTGCTGGACTAGGCAAAACGTGTTCTGTTCCAGTGAGGAACTTCGGAGAAGCATCCTGCCTGCCTTCGGAAGCTGTGCACACTCTCAATTTTTGGTCATGTGTTTGCAAAAACCTAGGGAGGAGGGGAAATTACTGTGTGGGGGGCAGTAGCTAGGTTTCCTTCACCCTCAAAAATACACAGTGGGGAAATGCTTGACTAACTAGCAGAAGGTTGCCAGTTCAAATCCTCGCTGGTACTATATCGGGCAGCAGCTATATAGGAAGATGCTGAAAGGCATCATCTCATACTGCGTGGGAGGAAGCAATGGTAAACTCCTCCTGTGTTCTACCAAAGAAAACCATAGGGCTCTGTGGGTGCCAGGAATCAGAATCGACTTGACGGCACACTTTACTTTTTTACTTTAGGATGATGTGGCCCAAACCAGCTTCCACCTCCCACACAATCACTTCCCCCTCCTCCTACCTAGGTTTTTACAAACACATGGTCAAAAATCAGGAACCTGCACAGCTTCCAAAGCCAGGTAGGAAGCCAGGTTCTCCAGGCCACTTTTCGCTTGTGAGAGTCAATAGTTTAACAGTTAGCCAATGCTGAACTACCCATGACACCCAAATGATATAACAGAGCGATTGCTAATGCAACCATTTGTCAGCAATATATGCATTTCTGAGAAGTATCAATACTTGGTCTGGTCATCCCAAGGAATAAAATACCCCGTTTGTTTCCTGCCATGTCAGAGCTGGAGAAATGGAGAAATGATATGGCTTTGATATTTTGCTGAGTCAGAAAGGTTTGGTAGTACAAACAAGCTTAGAACATTTTGCTTTCCTAGGTGAAATATGACCAGCTGGAGCATGTTTTAAACATATTTCCTAAGGCTTACTAAATGGTAAAGAACTCCAACTACCCCATGGTGACAGGGAAATTATAATATTATCATTAAAAAATATTAGTGCACTTGGTCCAGAAGCATTTTATTGACAATTACTGTAATTATAAACAAACAGATGTTCCTAACTTCTCTACTCCCCAGATTTTCTGCCCATCCCAGTCAAATATAGAGGAGAGCAAAATATTTGGAGTGCTGAGATTGCATAGCAGATAATTGTTTAGTGCCAAAGGACCAGACATTGCAGAGTGGCAATCTGTTATTTCCAAACAATATCCATTTAAAAAATTATATCTCTGTGAAGGCAGTTGCCAGGGCTGAGCAGCAATATGTTGGCAAGCGATGAATGCCACAGTTGAAACAGTGAAAGGTTATTCAAACAACAATGGAAAAATTTTGTTCCCAGCTCAGTTCTTGACTGCATTGTTGCTTGTTCTAACATACTTACATAACAGATCCCTTTAGGATGCAAGTGCTGAGCTCATCATGGGAAATCTGCAAGTGAGACCATCTTGCCCTGTTCTTCTACAGCACTTCTTATCTGAGATTGAAGGAAAGGAAAGCAACAATCATTTTTCCTGTGTAAGGAAAACTTTATCCTGTGTTTAATTTGTGGTGTGTGTGTGGGTTTTTTTAAATGCATATGTGCTCAGAAATCATATTTCTAACCAGGGAGGCATTTCCCAGAAACAACAACAACAACTTCTTCTTCTTCTTCTTCTTCAAATTAACTGTTACTCTAAAGTATCTCTTAATGTGCATACCATCATATCTCTGTTTTGACATCAGAGGCGTAGCAATCATTGAGCAAGGGGGGACAATTGTCCCCAGGTCCCAAGGGTCTGCAGGGCCCTCAAGGCTCACCCTTGGCCAGGGTGCCCCCTTGCCTCTTCCTGCACCCAGCCGGTGAGCACAAGCGCTCACCGACTAGGAGCGTGAGGCACGCTCCTCTCCTCTCCAGCCAGTGTTTCAATGAAATGCGGGCTGGTGAGGGATGGGCTCTCCCCACTCCACATTGGCCTCTTCCCTGAGTCTGACTTCAGAAGCAAGGCGGGCTTGGCCAGTGCCAAGAACAGGAGTTTCATTTCCCCTGTCAGCTGTTGGTGGAATCTCTGAAAGGGAGAAGAAAGGAGTTCCCATTCAGTGATTCCACCCACCACTGACAGGGGAAATGAAACTCTGCTGAGGCTGTAGCAGCCCCATTCTTGGCACTGGCCCCGCCCCCTTGCATCTGACAGTGCACACAATGAAGGAAGAATGGGGCAGGGGCCAACCAGTCAGACTTTGTCCCCCAGCCCCCACAAAGCTCATTATGCCACTGTTTGACACCATAAAGTCCTCGAATCACAGGTGGACCAGAGAGGCTCGGTGTCATGACCTCAGATTCAGGACCCCTCCAACTGGGGGATGAGGCAGACAGTCCAGAGGATTAGGGAGAGCCGACAACCCAGACCCAGGCAACCCCACATTGCCAGGATTGCCCACACTAAGGGAGTTCAAGCCAGCTCCTTCACTATGACCCATGCAGACAGCCCTGCCTTCATCTTCTAACTCGGAAAAGTTCCCGGAGGATCTGTCAGCCCTAACAGAGGTCTCCCTGTCCTGCTGGAACCACCACACAGAAAATCAGGCAAGGTCCCTTTAAGGAGCAAAGCCTTCCCCACCAGGGAAGAGGTGGAGCCAATTATTCGTCCCTGGGCGGCAGCCATAAAAACTGGCAGTAGTCTGTCTCAAGCAGCTGCTGGAACAACACATCCCTTTATATTGCAATGCGGAGCTCTTATGAGTTCCTGCCTGGAGCTAGCTGAGGTCCTCCTGATTCCTCTCCCCTTGGAACTGTGTGAGGTCTGTCTCTCTCCCAGTTTCCTGCCTTGGTGGAGAACCTGGCTTGGCTTAGGACAGGAAGCTTTGCCCCCTTTCCTTTTGTGGTGGCTCATCTCATTCCTGTTTTTTGGAGGCTCTGGAGAGGGGCCATGATTTCTTTTTAAATGGGGAGAGTCAGGGGCACAGTTTCTAGGGGTTAGGAGGTTATTTCTGGGGGTCAGGGGTGATTTTCAGGGGTTTGGGAGTGATTTTGGGGGTTCAGGGTGTGATTTTCAGGGTCCCCCCTCACTCCTATTACTGACCCATGGCAATTTGGAGGGATCCCCCCCCCATTTTTAACTGTATTTTGCAGTCTTTTTGCGACAGTGTTTCCCCTAACACTGTTTGCCATTGATTTCAATGGCTCACCAACTGCGAATTCGTCAACCGTGAGGTTTTCCCAGAATGGAACCCTCGCAGTTGGTGAGGGATGACTGTACTCTGCACAGTCTAGGGTGGACAGGTCCGGGTCGAAATAGTTGAAATCTGTCACCAAATAAGTGGAGATAGTTGGTGCTGTTCACCAAAAAAAGTCTCTAAAAAGTCTCAATTTTGCATTAAAAATTGCATAAAATTTACATATACTAATTGCTATAATACTCGAGCTTTGCTAAAAACAGGACAATTTATTTATGCACTCCTTTTCCCACACAGTTCAAACATCAGCCTTCCTCTGACTGGAACAGAATGCTATGGGGCAAATAGTGCTTTTTCTTTTCATTTTCAAGGGGAAGGAAACCACCACAGAACCTTTTCCACACAGTTCAAACACCAGTAACCTCTGGATAACAGAATCCCATAGGGCAAATGGTGCATTTTAATTTCATTTGGGGGGAGGGGATGCACCCCTTCTCCACAGTTCCACACTAACCTCTCCTCCCCAGTGATGCATATAGGGAAAGCATAAGTTTCCTGACCTGGAGGGAGCTTGCAGCTGGGCGGTTTCCAGATTACACAGTGCAAGAGTTTTGCTCCATGTCCATTAAGTGTGCTTCCATACTGCCTGTGTTCTGACATCACAGTCAGTAAGGTGTTGTCCATATTTCTGATGCCGTAATTCGGGTTTTATTGTTGTGCTACATTGCCTCTGCATTGCAGGAAAGCAGCAGTATTTTTCTGTGGCTGGAGGCTTGCAACAACGTTTCTGCAGTGTGAATGGCATGGTGTGGGCGGCTCATTCAGCAGGGGGGTGATCTGTCCATATTGCCCCTTCCCACTTCGATTTTAATTGTATCTTTCTATTTTATCGTTTATTTCTTATTTGTCCTTATTTTTCATTGTGCAAAGGGGTAGCAGTGGGCAGGCAGCCACTCCTCCTTGCTGCCCGCCAGAGCACTCCCCACTCCTGCCTCCCCAGGGCTCAGGGAGAGGGCCAGGCAGCGGCTCTTCTGAGCTCTCTGCAAGCAAAGGCGGTGGCAGCGGCACGTTGCAAGGAGGCTCTGCTGGGGCTTGCTTTGCTCACTGCTTTGGGGGGGCAAAGCAAGGGAGACAGTTGCCTTGACTCCCCTGCCACCACCCTCTCCACCATGGGTTTTTGTGGGTTTTTTGGTTTGCTTTTGCTGGAACGCTTGCACAAGGGTGCAATGCTGCAATTAAATTTTTGTTTTGGAATGGAGCTTTTCTGATGGCTTTTAGGGGTGTGCACGGAACCGGCTAGCCCGGTTCAGTTTGAGTACAAGCTGCACTCGAACCTGACCAGGCCAGTTCGGTCCAGCCCCCATCGAACCCCCCAACACCAGTCTGGTCCGGTGGGGGTGGTGGTTCGTGATTTTAAAAAATATTTTTTTAAAAAATATATATATATATAACATATTTTTATATATTTTATTTATATGTTTAAATATATATATACTTAGTACCTGTAGCCCCTTCGGGGGGGCTTCCTAAAGGCTGGGGGCGCTGTCCTGCGAAGGTTCCCCCTCCTCCCGCCAGCCTCATTTATCACCACCGCAGCCCGTAAAACTTTTTTTTTTAAATGGCTGCTCAAATGACCTATGCAAGGCAGGCAAAATGGCCGCTGCGCTGATTTACAGAGGCCTGAATAGGTCAAAAAGGAAGGTTTTATGGACCGCGGCAGTGATAAACAATGCCGGCGGGGGGAGGTGGGACCTTCACAGAAACACACACACACAGCCTTTAGGAAGCCCCCCAAAGGGTCTACACAGGTACTAAAACATTTTATTTAATTTTAAAAAATACCACGAACTGGTGTGGGGGTTCGGTTCCAGTCTGGACGGAACCAGGGGATGGGTTAACCAAACCGTCGAACCACGAGCCCCAGAACCAGTTTACACATCACTAATGGCTTTGGGCAAGGCAGCCCAGAAAATTGTTTTGATTTTTTAAAAAAGGTTGTCACGTCATCCTCCTGCCCCTTCCGCAACACCATTGGCCCAAAATGGAGCAGAAGCAGGAAGCAGAGAATGTATTTCAAGTAGACTATGGACACCCCCTGCCTGGAAAATCCGTTGCAGTGGATGCATTGAAAAATGCTGTACTTGCGGTTTCAAGCCATTGCATCATACCATTGCACCTTGCAACACTTCTACTGGCACAAAGCTTGTAATCCGGAAAATGCACCAAGTCCATCTTTGGGGCAACGCGGCCAGTCACAGTGAGTCCCTGAGAAAACGAGGAGACAGGCTGCTGCAAAAAAACACTTGGCTGGGGAAATGGGATGGAAATTGCCAGCGCAGCAGCAGCATACAAATAAGCTCCTCCTGCTACCACATAGCAAATATAATCCCATTGTTTCCAATGGGTCTACTCAAGGGTAACCGCTGCTGAGTGATTAGAGCCACTTGGCATTTGCAGCATGATCACTGGAACTCTGGAAACCCCTCCAGCACAAAAATAGTTGCAGGGGGTTTAAAATTGTTGCCAATACAGGGTCAAAGTCCACATCTGGGAACCCTAGCCCAGTCCTCCTGGCACTGTGCAGAAGTGATGACCATCCCCACCGTGCAGTGCTGCACTTTGCCCGATACCAGGAGGCTTCTCCAAGGGAAACGGAACTCTCTTGAGCCCTGCACGTACGGAGGCATGTACAGAGTGCAGGGAAATGTAGCCCTTCCCAGCACGTCCCCCACAGAGCCCTTAAGAGAGGGCTCTCTCTCCCTTCCAGGGCCTTCCCTCCCAGCACTGAGAAAAGCATAATGCTGTGTGGAGGTCAGCACAGTGGGAAATGGCTCTCACAACCGAAGGTTTGTTTTTGTTTTTGTTTTCCCCAAAGTGGTCTCTGCATGAAACATAGTGAAGATCACGGCCTTACAAAATAGACTTCTGTGGTGTTTTCATATATGACTGTTCGTGCATTTTGCACACAGTTTTTCATACATGCGGGAAGGGGAAATGTTATATGTAAAAAGGTCCGGCTGTGTATGGTGTTCTGGGCAGAGGGCAGAGGCTTTGACGCAACTGTGCAGGTATCTGTGTGTGTGCATGTGTGTATGGAGGAGGTGCAAGAGAGAGCAAAGCCAAAAAATTAAGGCAGGGGGTGGTGGAAGTGTGCATATGCATGTATATGTGGAAAGTGGGCAATAGAATGAATAGATCCATTTTACAGAGCCTTGCACATATTTTATTTATTTTATTTAGTACATTTATATACCTCCCCATACAAAAAAGTCCCTGGGTGTTTCACAATATATGCAGGTGTATGGATGGCAGCAATGAGGATCAAGCTCGGTAGAACTCAGCAGTGATCCAGAAACTGTTCTTTTCATCCCCAGAGAGATCTAAGTGTGTCATAGGCAGAAAAGGAAAATGCAGCAAAGATTGTTTGGCAAGGGACAGTCCCTGGGATACACTCATTGGACCAGACTTGATTCTCGAGAGCACACTCCTGAACAGGGTATGGAAGTTAATGAAGGCATTTTGCATTCATTTTGCATTCATTAGCGACTGAATGACATTTACTGAGCACGGGCAGCCATTACAGTAAGCTATGAGTTTAACGTTCAGGAATGCACTTGTCCAAGAAAGCCCTTTGGGTTTTGCTGCAGCTGAAAATGCCCAGAAGGAGCCAAGTTAGGCACTGGTGATGTCTGCAGGTGAGAATCAGCTAGTGGAAAGGGTGCTTAGCCCTTCCCCACAATTTGTTTCACAAGCCCTTTCCCATCTGTTTTCCCTGTGTTGTCCCACGCCGGCCCCAAGAGCAGAGGTATGTCTGATAGAGGGACTGAAGGGAGAGGTTGCAAGTAGGAACACAAGAAGCTGGTATTGTGGTAGCAAACACCTTTGCTAAGCAGAGTCCACCTTGGTTTGCATTTGGATGGGTGACTACACTGACTGGCAGCAGCTCCTCCAAGGTTTCAGGCAGTCGTCTTTCCCAGCCCTACCTGGAGATGCTGCCAGGGATTGAACCTGGGACCTTCTGCATTCAAAGCAGATGCTCTGTTTTGTAGAGAATCAGCAGGTGAAGGGTGAAGCAACGCCCCTCTTAGATTTTCCCCTCCAAATGCTCACCGCTCATTTTACTGTTAACAACATGTTTGCCAAGTTGATGCATAGCTCTGCCCACCCCTAAACCATGAAAACAAAAACAAGAAAGTCCTGTTTGATGAGCCATCTTGTCTCAATAACTCACTAACAAAAAGTCAAAGAACTCCCTGGCATCTTAAAGACGGTTATTATTTATTTTTTATTATTATAAATAAGAGATTTATTGTAGCATGAGCTTTCATAAATATGAGCCAATTTTAACTAGGTACATGAAGCAGACAGAAAAGGTGGTGATCTGGGGATATATGCAAATAGGTACTGATGCAGTAGGAGGCTAAATCAAATTAATAAGCCGAGAGCAAAGGATAATGAGAATGCCAAAAAAATCAATGTTGACACTTGGGGCAGAGATTGCCTGGCTTCAATACATCAACTGCGTATTTGCAAGATTGATAAAGAATATATAGGAGACAGATGCTCCTATGCATTACCAAGTGGGATCATGGAACTCACCTGTGACAACAACCACAACAAATATTTATATACTGCTTTTAAAAAAAAGTTTCCAAAGTGGTTTACATAGAGAATTAATTAATTAATTAAATGGATCCCTGTCCCCAAAGGGCTCACAATCAAAAAAGAAACAAGACAGACACCAGCAACAGTCACTGGAGGTCCTGTGCTGGGGGTGGATAGGGCTAGTTACTCTCCCCCTGCTAAATAAAGAGAATCACCATGTTAAAAAGGTGCCTCTTTGCCCAGTTAGCAGGGGTGCAAAATCCAAGAGCGGCATTGCTTAACCCTTCTACCGCCTGTGATCCAGAATCTGAGAGAGAGAGAGAGAGAGAGAGAGGTTTCACATGCATAAATCAGCCCCTTCCATCAGGTGGCAGATGTGCCAGATTACAAGACTGGAGACCTGGCCAGGGCACACCATGAGGAATGAGTTATGCCAAGAGCCTGCCCACCCTGACATCACTTCAGGACATCCCAAAGCGCTGTCGAGGCATCCTTTAATCCCGTCAGGGGGGCGTTCATCTGAATCGCTCCTCTACATGTACTACAGAACGCTGTTTAATACAGCCTTTCTTCTTCCACCTTCCCCCCAACAAAAATCAGTCCCCAAAGCAACTTGCTGTCAAACCAGATTTTGCTCTGGGAGCAAACAGCAGTTTGAGAAGGCATTTTTGGCAGGACCGTGGCACGCAGGGTGAGGCGGGAGGAGAGGAAGGCTTACTTAAGGGTTCTCAAACTTGGGTACCAGAAGTGGTTGGACTATAGCTCCCATCATCGTGCCCAGCCACAATGGTCAAAGCTGATTTGATGGCTGCTGTAGGCCTACAAGATCTGGGGACCCAAGTCTGAGAACCCCTCCCTCCCTGCACACTGCAGTCCCAATCTGAATCAGGTTGTTGCTAGGGCTACTTTTACTTGAATAAGAGAAACTTCCAGGTCAAAGCACTCTTAGAAATGAAATTACGGGAATATGCACTCTGACTCGAAGACTCTGTAAATGCACAGAAACAGGAAAGCATGCTTCCATTAGACTGCTTGATTTAAACAGGATCATTTCAAGGCACTTCCTCTTACCATTTCCTGGTATATGAGGAATTATTAACAAATGATAGCATCATCATTTGTAAACATGGTCTGTTTCATTCAGTTCTCTTCTTCGGAAAACAACAACAAAAAGGCTAATATTCTGGACACCTGGAAGCTCTGAACTTCAACTAGGCTAATCACCCCCAACAAAAGGTAAGTCTGAAAACACAAGTTCAATGCTGTACATGGGACTTTTAGACCAGAAAGATTGAAACTTTGATATCTTTGCTTACATAATAAAGTGCTTTGGAATCCATGTAAGTCAACCTTGAAAGAGAATGGAATAAGGTTTACAGCATTAATTACCTAGGAATGCAATGTGGCAACATGTTGCTTAATTTAGCTGATGATGGCCCATAACCTCAAGCAGGAAGTGCACAGCTTAGGGAAATTCACTCTGTCTTTGAATTACATCACTTAGAGAAATGTCTGAACAAAGGTCAGAGAGCCTGGATGAGATGTAACTTCAGGATATTGTCCTGCATTTGCCAGTTTAGTTCAGACATCAAACATATCTTTTTAGGTGCTCTACAGTGGGTACGATGAACATACAGGGAGAGGGTAACTCTATCCCTTCTATGCATGTTCATTAGAATGTCAGGTTGCTTTTGTCAAACAAAGATACAAGCTAAGCCCTGATGGGTTGAAGGATGCTGTCATATCACAAGGAAGCAGATTAAGAACAAGAACTAGCCTTTTGAAAGATAGGGAGTGCATTAATATTACAAGGTTCTTTCTACGGTTTTCTTAAGACCGATTATGCAGTTGTGACACAGGTATTTGAACTGACTAGTGTTCTTTCAAGGAAGGCAGTCATGGCCCTTGACTTCCAAACAATGGCAGCTATAAACAAATCATTGGATCACTAAGGGGACAGGACATAGCTCAGTGGGTTTGCCAACTAGATACTTTTATAGAAGACATGCAACTATTTTGAGGACCCAGACCACTTTTCTTTTCTTCTTCTTCTTCTTCTTCTTCTTTGCATTAGGAGGAATAGAAACTATTTGGGGGACCAAGTAACTTTTTTTTTTTTTTTTTTGCATTTGGTGTGGTGTCCAAAGTTCTGGGGAGCAGCTGGAACATTTGTCTGCTCAAAACACTCTGCTCTCATGAGCCGCTTCTCTTCGTTTGCTCTTTCCTCTGCCGGCATCCTACCAACCATCCATCCAATGGGGAAGCTGGAGTGGAGGCCACATGACGCAGGAGCAGGGAGAGGTGGGCCCAGCAGGTGCAGCTTGCTTCCTTCCTGGGGTGGAGGGGGCAGTGGGAAGTTAGCGGTTAGCTAACTAACTTTACTCAGTTTGTTTGCAGGTACCCCTGCTAACTGAGTAAAAAGGCACTATTTAAAGTGGTGCCTTCTGTTTATCATGGGGAGAGCAACTGGCCCTATCCAACCCCAGCACAGCATCCCTTCAGTGGCTGATGCTGGTGTAACCTTGCATTTATTTTTCAATTGTGAGCCCTCTGGGGACAGCAGGGGAGCATCTTATTTTTATTTTTTTTTCTTTGAAAACCACTGTGAAACCTTCGGTTGAAAAGTGATATATAAATGTTCGCCGTTGTAGAGAACAGCAAGCGAATGGGAGACCGTGCCTGCTCCACTGTGTCAGCATGCCAAGAGGCTGGCTTGGTGGCTGGCTGGCTGCCCTGCCCCGAGCCAAGAGGAGAAGTTGCTGGCCTGGCTGGGGAGAGCAGGCTGGGTGACCCTTAGGGGAGGAGGACAGAGGACTCTGTGTGTGGGAAACCTAACCAGGGGATGAATTCACGGTTAAGAAGCAGGGACCTTGAGAACTCTGCACCGAAACAGCCGAGTGAGCAGACGCACAGCAAACCTGGCCATCAGCTTCACAGTGGTGAGCTGTATTTATTCTCAAATTATCTCATTTTTATTACAATATGGCGCAGCGGGGAAATGCTTGACTAACAAGCAGAAGGTTGCCGGTTCGAATCCTCGCTGGTACCTATATCGGGCAGCAGCGATATAGGAAGATGCTGAAAGGCATCATCTCAGACTGTGCGGGAGGAGGCAATGGTAAACCCCTCCTGTATTCTAACAAAAAGAAAACCACAGGGCTCTGTGGGCGCCAGGAGTCGAAATCGACTTGATGGCACACTTTACCTTTACCTAAACCTATGCTAATTTTATGCGAAGTGGAGACTTTTTGGAGACTTTTTTTGTGTGAAAAGCATACTCTATTTCTACTTTTTTTGGTGCAGAATATCGACTTTTTTCACCATCTGGACCTGGCAACCCTATAGCACAGTGGTAGAGCACCTGCTACTTTGCTTGCAGAAGGTCCTGGGTTCAAATTCTGACATCTCCAGTTGAGAGGGCCTTTAGAAGCCAATAATAAGAAAGACCTCTGTTAGAGCTTTTGAAGAGGCATTGCCAGTCAGAGCAGCCAATGTTGAGCTAGGTGTAGCAAAGGCTTGACTCGGCAGAAAGCAGCTTCCTATGTCCAAAGTGTTTATCTGAGAGGAATTTATGCAAAGCCCGTCATATTTTATTTACTATACTGCACATTTTATACCTTGCCAGGACCAAGTATGAAATTTATGTTGAGGTTTGTGATTATTTAGCAAGGCGCCAAGAGAGGCTACCCACTCCAGTTACAAAGTAGAGTGCAGAGTTTAGTTGCTGCAGTTATTTAAAGAACACACATGGAGATTGTTGTACAATCTAAACTAAGTTGATGAACTGGTGAAGTACATTTGAGATAGGAAAGACCTAGCCCTATCTATCAGCTACATAATGAATAGGTAGGGAGAGAAAGAGACATTTCCATCTACTCTCTAAGAGGAAAGGAAAAGGACAGACTCACTACAGGAAGTACATGAGGAGTCAAGGCAGGGGCCATAGAGCAGAGGCAAGCAGGGACAAGTAAGGGGACCCTCACTAACTACCTCTACTCCCAATGCCCCTAGTGGTCATTAGGATAGTTGCTGCAAAGGATCAACACACTGGAACTCCATCTCCAGTGGAATTAATGTTTTTTAATAGGCCAAGCAGTGAAGGTAAAGTGTGCCATTGAGTCAGTGTCGACTCCTGGTGACCACAGAGCCTTGTGGTTGTCTTTGGTAGAATACAGGAGGGGTTTGCTTCTCCTGTGCAGTATGAGATGATGCCTTTCAGCATCTTCCTATATTGCTGCTGCCCAATATAGGTGTTTCCCATAGTCTGGGAAACATACCAGTGGGGATTCAAACCGGCTAATTGGTAGCATGTAGGGCAGACAGTACGTGCTACCAATTCTCTGATTTGGACAAACAGATCACATTTGAAGTCGCTAAAAATCAGAGGGGGAAAAGGTTGTGTAAAATGTTATTAATAGTTAAGGGGATCATTTAATTTCACTGTGAACTGCATAGACAGTTAATGTTTCTGGTTTTAAAATAACATTTTACTGTGCCTGATCACCAAGGCCTCAAGACAGCTTACAATAATAAAATTAAAGCAACATGAATACCCTTAGAATGCATAAGAGCAGCAGATGAAACACTTAGCAAGAGTGTCTCATTGGTTGTCTAACCACAACCATTAATCTGAAACAAAAACTAGGAGAAATGGGACTTGGTGCTACTTTACTGCATCTGCCTGCCTGCCTGCTTTCCTGCTCCTCCACCCTCAGAATGTATAAATGTAAATAAACAGAGATGACAAAAGCACTGTGCATCTCTTGTACCCTCTCTGCACAAGGAAGCTGGCTGTCTCTCTCCTGGTGAGATGGAGCCCATGGACAGGAAGAAGGAAGCAAGCCTGACAAGTTTGAGGCAGCAGAGGCAAGTGATACACTGGCAGGCAGTGTCCAATCTGAGATCAAGCTCGCAGGGGGAGCAAGGACAGTTGGATATACTGGTCTGCCAGAACCATTGACAAGTTGCTGGAGCCCTATTCATAGGAACATAGGAAGCTGCCATATACTGAGTCAGACCATTGGTCTATCTAGCTCAGTATTGTCTTCACAGACTGGCAGCGGCTTCTCCAAGGTTGCAGGCAGGAGTTTCCCTCACCCCTATCTTGGAGAAGCCAGGGAGGGAACTTGGAACCTAGATGCTCTTCCCAGAGTGGCTCCATCCTCTGAGGGGAATAACTTACAGTGCTCACACTTCTAGTCTCCCATTCAGATGCAACCAGGGTGTACCCTGCTTAGCTAAGGGGACAAGTCATGCTTGCTACCACAAGACCAGCTCTCCTCTCCTCTCACAAGTGGAGAGCCTTAAAAGGGCAGACCTGGAGTCTAGTATTCCATCTGCTATCCCTCTCTGACTCTAGGTACATTGTCTGCATCAGTCTGTGGTCTCTGTGACACGTGAGGGCTTTGTCAGGAGGACGCTGGCTTAGAGGTTTCAGTCATTGGGGATCTTGGCTTAAGGAGAACTCAGGTTCTGGAAGTCCCTAGTTGCTGCACGCTGGCTTTGTGTCAGGGCCACAATCTATCACTTCTGAATGACTGGCCCTCCTGACCTAGCTGGCTCCATTCCTTCGGTGTAAGGAGCCCTTGATATAAGGCTGCAGCTGGTAGACAGGGTCGTGACACAGACCCTGCAAAAGGCTGTGCCTGGAACTTCCAATACCACAAAGCGGTAAAGAGGGCAACCCTTTGTTTCTTTCTGCCCGGACCCACACTAGAAAGACTAACCATGAAGCAGGCTCAGACACAAATAAGAAAAACTATACACTTGTATCCTATCTATAATTAGAACACCCTCTTTATTGGGGTGGAGGGAACCCCTCTTGCGGGGTTCAAAACCACAAAATTCCCTTTACAAATCCTCACCATTATATCATTCCTCTCTTTTAGATCCTCTACAGCAGGCCTGCTCAACTTAGCCCCTCCAGCTGGTTTTGGACTACAACTTCCATAATCCTCAGCCACAGTGGCCAATAGCCAGGGATTATGGGAATTGTAGGCCAACATCTGCAGAAGGGCTGAAGTTGAGCAGCCCTGCTCTACAGGAACTGTATGGGTGCCATTGTGTGCCGGGGTTACCCAAACTCTGGGCTGGTAAAAAGACCCAATTGGAGGAGTTGCTTCTGGATGAACTGGCCAGAGTAGAGTAACCAACAAGCCTCCCTTCCCTGATCCTGGTGTGCCTCTGGACTGGTGGGTGCGTGGAGGAATGTCTCCAGTCTAAATTTGTTTTTCCTAATGGCCCTAAGTGCTCATTGGCCGGCTAGTCATTCCCAAGCATGAGCTCTGCTGCTGTAGTCAACAGAGGAATCCATGCAGACCCTGGTCATGGCTGACACCAGAAGAGAAGGCCCAATGGAAACAAGACAATCTATGCCTATATTGTGGCAACCCGGGTCATTATGTGAAGGAATGGTCTTGTGCTAGCAAGCATGAATTGTCCACTTTGCTAAGCAGGGTCTGCCCTGGTTTGCATTTGCCTGGGAGACTACATGTGAGCACTATAAGATATTCTCTTTAGAGGATGAGGCCGTTCTGGGAAGAGCGTCTGCATGCTTACATGCAGAAGCTCCCAGACTCCCCTCTCTGGCATCTCCAGATAGGGCTGAAAGAAACCCCTGCCTGTGATCCTGGAGAAGCTGCTGCCAGGTAGAAGGCAGCTTGCTATGTTGCCATGAATGTCTTCAGAAGAGACCCTCTGGGAAATGCCTAATCCCAGGCCTGATAGAGTTGCTGTACTGTGGCTACCCCAGAACACTCCGTACACCCTAACACCCAACCTTTGTCCAGGTTGTCCTCTGGCTGCCAAGTGGACAGACCATGCCCATGATGTTTGTCCTGTTTGTTTGCAGCACCTTTTGCACGTTCATGGACAGCTCCCTTTTGGAGCTCACGCCTCCAGCCAGCCTATCTCGCTGCCTTGTTTGAGCCAGGACAGTATGGCCACTCTACAGATCAGCATTAATCTCTGTCCATAGCTCTCATTCATGAACATGTGAAGTGGGGGAAGAGGAGTTTGCCAGTGCCAGTTAACCACACCTCTGGCATGGATGCACTCTGTGGCCACAACCTTTTCCCAGGTCCAGCACTTGTCTGCAAGGGCAAGCACTGTACCTGGGGAGGGTTTCTCCCCACACGTTCAAGAATCTTGGCCAGCCTCTGCTGACAAGCACTGAATGCAGGGAGGGCAGGGGGTGTGGTTACAGAACCTATCAGTGCAAGGGCATAGCTACCTGGCACATCCCCATTCCCTCTCCACCTGGGCTCAGCCTGAATACCTGAAGAGAGCTATCATCTTCTGCTGGGCCAGGAGTTTCCATCCTTGGCTCCCCAGATGTGGTTGGACTACAAGCCCCATCATCAGGGGTCACGGTACTTGTACTCCAACCACATCCGGGGAGCCAAGGTTGGGAACCCCTGTTTTAGGGCAAGGGGAATGGGGTCAGAGTTAGTGGGAGGGGCTGCCGGGCCAGTCCTCCTAACTAGGGGGTCATGGGAGTTTTAGTCCAGCAACAGTTGGGGACCCACAATGGGGGAACCATTGTGCTAGGCTCTTGTTCTTGTAGGACGAAGCATCCCACCTAGAGAGACAACCTTCCCACAAGCATATAAGGAAAACATCCTTGAGATGAATGCAGGCTCTTCTCTACCCAGTCAGGACCCCTCTTCCTAAGCTAGCTTCCTGCTGCCTTGCAGCTGATGCCCTTAAACACATGGGTTTTCTGGGCAAGTCTGCCAGGGACATGTGCTAACGTTTCCAAGCCTCCTGTTAGGTGATGGTTCCAAGTTCCCATTATGCCAATCTACCTTTTGTCTCTTCCCATCTGACTCTGATGGGGAGGGGAAGAAGAGAAGGTGATTTATTCATCACCCCTGCATAAGTGAAGCCTCTTTCATCAACCCACATACATTTGATTCGCAGTTGGAGGCCAAGTCTCGTGCCGAGCATTGATTTGTGAAACATTCTCCTATTAAAAACAGAACACAGCTGCTGGTAGGAATTCATGCGCAGCAACAACAGCTTGGCTACTGCTTCAGGGCAAAGGTACAACTTACATTCAAGGGGCATCCACCTCTTTAACTTTATTAATTAACTCTGGCCCAGAGATGTTGTTCTCCCAAAGTCTTCGCAATGAAGCTGGCAGCATTTGGGGGTAACAGATGTTCTCTTGGCTGACTTTATCCTTAATGGGCTTTGCAGCCACCTGCTGCCCTAACACCTTCTGGGTGCTGCATTCTGGGCTCCTTTCCTTTGCTCATTAGTTTACAGAGAGGCTTAAGTTTGGGGCCATACGTCCATCCATCAAAAGACGAATCCATCAAAACACAAGTCACATTTTGTATTGATCAAATCTATTGCATGCCGCTCTCGAGGAGCCATCTTAATTTGGCTTCCAAAAGAGCTGCGTGAGGAGAATATTTTATCTGCATTGACTTAGGGTCTCATCTGGCAAACACGACAAAGAGCCTGCCAAACACAAAAGAACTCCAGGCACTGAGATGGAACCTTGAAGTCCTGTCATTTATCTACGTCTCCTCCTACTCCTCGTGTTTCACAAAAATGCCCCAAACAGGCACTTCACTTTTGCAAAACGAGACTTGCTCGCTCGCTCTCTTCACATGGTGTGTAGCTGTTTGGCATTTCATGGTAGGGTCCGGCCTTTTAGAGACAGTGGCTACTCGAAGCCATGGGAGTTTGCGTCACGTTCCACCTACTTGGGAAATGGCTACTGGAACTGCTTTTGTACTGGAGAAAGTAAAGATCATTGGAGCTGGCTGGGGGCATCCTTGAGGGGGTAGCCATCAGGCTGGGGCCCCCAGTGAATGGCTTAGAGCCCCAAATTTCACCGGCCAGCTAATTTTCAGGGGTGAGGGTGGGAGGTCGCTCCAGCAGCGATGGCTTCTTGTCTCTGTCTCCTCCCTAAAAGGAACTGTGCTGGGCACAGCCTTTGTCTCCTCCAGTTTCCCTTTGGGGAGGAGTCAGGTGTAATTCTGCTTGTGGAGGCATGATTGAGTTTAATTATCAAAAGGGGGGTTGTGGACCCAGGGCCCGGAGTTTTAAAGTATCTAGCAATGCCCGTGCAGCTGACTGAAAGAGATTCTAGCTAGCTGTATTCTAGAACAGGGACAGGGATCTGGAGGATCTAGGGCAGCCCTGCAGAACATAAGGCCCGGAGGCCAGATCCAGCTTGAAGGCCCACTTTTTTTTGCTGGCCCACAGGGCTGTTTCCTCCCTACCAGCAGTCACTGGCCCACCACTTGCTTTCCACCCGTGCTGAGGGCAGTGGGAGGTGGCCCTCAGCTCCCCACCCCAGTCAGCTCCCCTCAGGCTCCTGTTGCTGCTGCCACCACCAGCCACCTGCCCCCACCACTCACCCTGGCTCCCAAGCCCTTCTGCTTCTGTCAGGCCCGGGAGCCGGCTGGGAATGAGGGCATGCATGCACCTTGTGGGGGCCATTCACATGGCCTACTGGGCAAGTGGAGGGGAGGCTTCTCAAGCCTTGTCTCTCCCCCACCCAGACAATCATCGAGCCGGATCTCATGATCAGTGAGACCCGGTTTGGTGAGCTGAGCGGGGAGAGTGGGCTAAGCCTGCTCTCCCCACAGACGATCACAGCAGGAGCCCTGGGCAGCCGGATCGGCCGCCCACACGATTGCTGGCTCCGTCATGGAGCCGGCGGGGGCTGGGGGGAGGCCCCCGGAAGCTCCAGCATGGCCTAGTGAGATCCCCGGAGCCTGGAGGCGGCTTTTCGCCTCCCCTCCAGGGGTCTCCTCGTGAGTAGCCGCGGCGCGGAGGTGCACTGCGGCTACTCATGATTAAAAAAACTGGGTTTGTGGAGTGCTCACTCCGCAAAACTAGTTTTAGGGGAGGGGTACTTGAGCGGGTTACCCGCTCTAGAACCACCGGGCTCGCAGCCGAGCCTGGTGGTTCACACGAATGCAGAAAATTGGGCTAGCAGAGGCTAGCTCGATTTTCTGCAGTCGTGTGAATAGCCTCATCCTCTGCTTGGTGGGAGCATGGAGCTCACTCCCATAAAAATCGCACTGCTCCTTACAGCACAGAGCAGGGCAGATCTCTCTGAGGTGATCCCACTGAGGCAATCCTCAGTGGGATACCCAGCCATGCACCTAGCATGGTACACTGGGGGCGGGATTTCCCCAAGGGACGGGCACTCTAGGCATCCCGTCTCTGTGTCAGTGAGAGCTGCAAGTAGCCCGTGCTTGATACATGATCCCAGGTTAAGAGCTGGGCTTCCATGCTGGGTTTGGTGCCATGTGGACCCCAGCAGTTCCCACGGACAGCCAGGCCCAGATGGGCTTTCCTGAGCCCATCTGCTTGTGCCGGGACTGGGAGCCTGCCGGTAATGAGGACACGCAGGCACCCTGATGGAGACACAGAGGCTGTCCTCACAAGTAGCCAAGCACCAGTTTGTGCTGAAAATATCTATATTTATGTGGAGGGCACTGTGATCCTCAACTGAAAGTCCTGCAGGAGGAAAGAAACTGGTTCTAAACCTGTTTATGTGATAAGCAGGATCTCAAGTCACACCAGCAGGCGGTTACACCTCTCTGGCCAGTTTGCTGAGTCTCTGTCATTTCCTCATATCATCATTGTCTGTTGGCCACTTTCTCTTCCCAGTCAAGAGGTGGCCAAATACCTATGGCTCTCTTTATGATCCTGTTTTTCACAGATGACATGGCCCAATGGCTGCCTCAGGCCCATGCCTGTTTGTCAAAATATGCTGCAACCAGAAGGCAATGCAAGGAATGGACTATACGGTACCACAGCAGCTTTATGGGACTGTTGCAACAACAGGTCTGGGGATAGTGTTCTCCTACCTGGAAACATAGTGCACCTTTTTAGAGAGTCGAGCTCCTATGCATGATGGAGCTCTTAAAAGGTATTCTCTGGGCTGTCTGTATTCTCTGGAACCACAGCAGAACCACTAAATTTGGCACTTGGTGCAGAAAGTATACGAGCTAACTTCTACTCAGCTGTATCAGCCTCTTGTACAAATGCATTGCTAAAAGCCGATTCCATATTTCTTCAAAACTTTCCAGGACTCAGGGGTGGCCCTTCCATGACGTGAGACAGTAGCCTTAGGCAGCAGGTTATTGGTGGTTATAGGCCACCTCCAGCCTCAGAGACAAAATGCCTCTAAATGCCAATTGTAGGGGAGCAGCAGCAGGAGAGAGGGCATGCCCTCACCTCTTGCCTGTGTGATTCTCAGAGGCATCAGGAGGGCCACTGTGGGAAACAGGATGCTGGACTAGATCAGCCTTGGGCCTGATCCAGCAGGGCTGTTCTCATTTTATTATTATTGGGGCACCAGTAGATACCCACTGCTTTTTCCATCAGAGCAGCTCTTTGGGTCCGATCTGACCCTTGGACAGTTTACAACGAGCATTGTGAAGATGAGTCGCGAGCTATAAATACACAAAAGACCAAGGTCATGGTATTTGCCAAGAGACCAAAAGAACATAAATGGCAAATTAATGGGTGCAGGGTCGAGCAGGTTAAGATCTCTAAGTACCTGGGTCTAGTTTTCCATACAAAAGGTTCGTGCAGCCCGCAATGTGAATATGTGGCAGCAAGTGCACAGAGGAGTGCATCTGCTCTACTCAAATTCTTTCACACTAATGGGGGATATTAGATTCCTGCAGTGGTTAGGGTGTATCAGTCTAAAATACTGGCACAAATGTATGGGGTCCAGATTTGTCCCACCTATTATTTTAAGCCTTTAGGAGTGGTTCAATCTGGATTTCTTTGTGTCATTTTCCAAGACCCCAGATGTGTATCGAATGCTATCTTGCGTTTAGAAACAGGGTTGACCAGAGTTGAGGCACAGGCGTGGCTTCGTACATTTAACTACTGCAGGCTTAAATTATATGCCTGCCCCCAGGGCCTTGCCCCCTTGGTTCTGAAAGATGAGTTTCACTCATCCTGGTGCAAGAGACTCTATGACAATTTGGGCAGATATGGTTTCTCACCACAATATTTATTGGCTTTGGGTCATGATGCTGCCAAAGAAATTATTAAACAGAGTGGCAGATATGGAAAAGCAATTTGATTTAAGTCTGGCTATCACCAGTAGTACTTTAGGTTTAATGTCTTGCCGTCTGCCATTTTGGATGCAGATTCAAGGGGATACCACTAAGGAACCAGTTATGTCCATGTGGTTCAGGTGACATTGAGTCTTACATGTTCTTTTACACTGTGCATACACTCTTATACCTGTAGGTGCATTCGTACTATCTGGATCGAACCATTTTTAAAAAATAGGCCTGGCCAATCTTAATAGTATTACATCTCCTATCTTTGGCAGATCAACATGTAGCTGTCACAGCAGGTTCAGCAAGATTCCGTGCAGCAGCCTGTAAACTGAGACGGGAACAAATGAGTAGTTGTAACTGAGATTTTTGTATAACCTGATGTTTTGTTATCAAGTTTTATTGTTTTGATTTTGTTTTGTTTTATGCTGATCTATATTTTGGTGTGTATGTTGACTGGTCACTGACCGTAATAAGACCCAGCGTGGTGTAGTGGTTAGAGTGCTGGACTAGGACCGGGGAGACCCGAGTTCAAATCCCCATTCAGTCATGATACTAGCTGGGTGACTCTGGGCCAGTCACTTCTCTCTCAGCCTAACCTACTTCACAGGGTTGTTGTGAGGAGAAACTCAAGTATGTAGTACACCGCTCTGGGCTCCTTGGAGGAAGAGTGGGATATAAATGTAATAATAATAATAATAAATTATTATTTACTAATGAGCATGAGGAAAGAGGTAGAGGCTGCTGGTGATTGTCCCTTCTCCCTGCCCCCGCAGCATTTTCAAAGCTTGCAAAGGTTGGTTTTTTTAATGGGGCTGGTCCCCACTAGAAGCATGGGGCAAGGCAACATTTTGCACCTCATCTCAGGTGCCAATGTTCCCTCTAACAAGGATTCCCAGATGTTGTTGACTACAGCTCCCAGAATCCCCAGCTGCAATGACTTTTACTTGGGAATTATGGGAGTTGTAGTCAACAACAATTGGGAATCCCTGTTAGAGGGAACACAGTCAGATGCCACAATGACTTGGGCCATCCCTGCCAGGACTTGTTTCTTGTTTTTGTAAGCAATCCACTCAGCAGGTGCTAAACACAACCTTTCCAAGGGGCGGCCCTTCTGTGAGGCAAGGTGAGGTGATTGCCTCAGGTGTGGGCGTGAGGAGGGACACAGGAGGATCCAAGTGCCAGCCCCACCACCATGTTTTGCTTCCACTCTTCCTCATGCTGTAGGGGCACAGTATTTATTTTCCCTTTCTCGCCTTCCTGGGCCACACCTTCTTTCCTCCCCACCCCACAACTTGAGCTAGGAACCCCGTGCCACTACTGTCTGACTTGGTAGCCTAGTCTGAGAATGCTTGAGTGCCATTGCTATCACCAGTGCTGCCTTGGCTTCGTGGCCTGAGAATGCTGAGCCCTCACCTACAGATGAGGTAAAGGTAAAGTGTGCTGTTGAGTGGGTGTCGACTCCTGGCGACCACAGAGCCCTGTGGTTTTCTTCGGTAGAATACAGGAGGGTTTTACCATTGCCTCCTCCTGCACAATATAAGATGATGGCTTTCAGCATCTTCCTATATCTCTGCTGTCTGATATGTGTTCCCCATAGTCTGGGAAACATACCAGTGGGGATTCGAACCGGCAACCTCTGGCTTGCTAATGAAGTCATTTCCCCACTGAGCCATTAGGTGGCTGGATGAGGTTGGGGGCATCATATTATGCTTCTCCTCAGGTACCAAAATGCCTTGGACCACCTCTAAATTATTATTGCCATTTTACGCAATCCGGCCCCTGTTGGTGAACAGTAACGGACTGATTATCCTTGATGGCTAGATATTTCTCCCAAGCCTTTGGAATGCCACAGCTTTCATCTCACACAAAGGACCGCAAAACTGTTGCAGATTTGAAACTGGGCAGAGAGCTGTGGTTTTGTAGCAACTGGCTGAAGTGAAGCCTCTTTGGAGGGCAGTTGTTCTCCGGGCACTAGTATTGCATGCTTAAGCACGCAGCTTGCTTCCAGTGTGTCTGGCTTCTATATTTGTAAATAACATGATATCACAAAAAATGCTGGAAACTGCCTCCAGGGTTCCCTCTCTCTTATTATACAGAAGCAGACCTTGTAAAGAGGCCACTCCTATTGCTTGGGATGGTGAGGTGAGCCACCCCACTTTTTGCAACAATACCATAATGCATTGCCTGTGCATAAATTCATGATGGAAATAATTTGTTCCACTCCCCCCTAATAGGAAGTTGCCTAATGCAGTATTGGTTGTTATTGTTTCATACAGAGGCCTGCTTGGTAATTGCAGAGTCTATGCATGCATCGTCAGCGCCTGGAGGTTAATACAAAGCAACAACATATGCTCTGTCAGTGAAATGATATCATTTGCAATGCAATGGCAAGGCTGGATCCCAGCTGCTGGAAAGGCAAGACACCCAAGACATCTTGCTCAACCTCAGTGTGAGAGCAAAAGCCCTGGATCTGGTCCAGATCCAGCAGCCAGCCACTCCCTTACATGCAGAAAGTCAAAACGCTGCCGTGTAGGCAGCTCCAGCCTTGGAGTGGTGGTGGGGCACAGTGGGCGGGGCGTGGTTTTGGCCCAGAAATAAACCCAAGCTGCTGCTCACTGTATTGCAGCAGTAACCAAAGCCAACACAGCCACAGGAAACTAGGAAACCTAGGAAAGATCAGAGACTGAAAACAAAACAGCAAGCAACAGCCTATTCAGGGGCGTAACTACCATTAGGCAAGGGGAGGCAGTCGTCTTGGGGCCCCACTGCCTCGAGGGGCCCCCCAGAGGCACACCACATGACTCCCCGCCCACCCGTGTTGCACCCCCTATGAATTATGTTGCGTCTCTTGGAGATCGGCAGGAGCAGAGAGTAAAAGAAACTTGATTCAATGTGAACTAAGTATTCACCGTATTCATAATGGGGATGTGAGTGTGAGTGCACTATATATTGTGAAGTGTGTTCGTGTGTGTGTATATCAGCGGGGGGCCCATTTTAAAATCTTGTCTCTGGGCCCCCTCCAACCTTGCTACGCCCCTGAGCCTATTCTATACATCTAACACAATGTAAACCGCCCTGAGCCATTTTTTGGAAGGGCGGCATAGGAATTGAATGAATGAGTGGGTAATTAGTCATGCTCTAGTGGGGCACAGGTCCGGTGAGGCACTGGGTACCACCCTGAGAGGCTTGGCTGGAAGCAAGTATAAGCTGGATGCACCTTCTCCCATAGCAGAGGCTCAGTAGTAGCCCCGTTGCTGTGCAATCCTGATGTGCCGAATGCTCAAACTGCTGACAGGAACATGGGAAGCTGCCTTATACTGAGTCAGACCCTTGGCCCATCTAGCTCAGGATTGTCAACACGGACTAGCAGCAGCGCCCCAGGGGTTCAGGCAAGCGTCTTTCCCAGCCCCACCTGGAGATGCCAAGGACTGAACCTGGGACCTTCTGCGTGCAAAGCAGATGCTCTGCCACGGTGCTGTGGCCCCAACCCCTATCGCCCCATCCCCTATTGCAACTGAAGCTCCACTTAGTATTTAAATAATATGGAGAAGGGCAGTTCAGATGTTCGTGTCCACCCCACGTGATTGTGGTGTGACCAGGGAGCTTGCCAGGAGCGTAGGACCTCTGCAATAGGCACGCGCACACACTTCGCTGTGTGTTTGGGCAAGCTGATCAGGTGCTATAGTCTGAGCTGACCCACGGCAGGCTTTAAAAGCCTATGAGGCTATTCACACGGCCGCTCGGAAGTGGGCTAAGGGAGCCCGCTTTTGAGCGGTCGTGAGAACTGCCCAGAACTGTGTGGTTCCCGGCGGTTAGCCCACTTAATCCTCCCCTTTCAATGAGGTTAGCGGAGTGAGCGCTCCGCTAACCCCGTTTTGGTGATCATGAGTTGCCACAGTGCAGCTCTGCGCCACGGCGACTCATGAGGAGACCCCCCAACCAGGAGGATCCAACAAGCCTCCTGACCCTGGGGGTCTCCCTAAAATGCCCCGGGCATTCCCACACAGGGCATTCTGGGAATTCCAGGGGCTGGGAGGGCCCCAATCCCTGCCACCCTTTACCAGCTCCGTGATGGAGCCGGGAGTCGTGTGGGCAAGCTCCCTGTGGCTAAGCCCGCTCTCCACACAGAGCACGGTTAGGCTCTACACACGAATCGTGTGTAGAACATAAGAACATAAGAAGAAAAGAACAGCCCTGCTGGATCAGGCCCAAGACCCATCAAGTCCAGCATCCTGTTTCACACAGTGGCCCACCAGCTGTCACTGGAAGCCTACAGGCAGGAGTTGAGGGCATGCCCTCCCTCCTGCTTTTACTCCCCTGCAACTGATACTCAGAGGCATCCTGCCTCTGAGGCTGGAGGTGACCTATAGCCCTCCAATTAGTAGCTGAAGATAGACCTCTCCTCCATGAAGTTATCCAAACCCCTCTTAAAGCCTTCCAGGTTGTTGGCTGTCACCACATCTTGTGGCAGAGAATTCCACAAGCTGATTATGCGTTGTGTGAAAAAGTACTTCCATATAAGCACTCCACTGTAGAGCCTCACAGTGGGTTGTTGTTTTTTTTAGAGAAAAGACATATTTTGGGTGGAATCCTAGCAATCCTCACCCTGTCAGAGAAAGTACTGACCTCCCTGTGACTAAGCAGGCTCTCTCCTGAGCTAGAAAAGGTCCCCGTGCCGTTCTATCTGTTGGCTCCTCCCAAAAACAGTAAACCACTCCTGAGTAATCTGCCATAGAACCGCCCAGTTTTGAGGCAACAGCTGCTCCCTCTCCAGGCATTCTGGCTGCACACTCTCACGGTCGGTTTCCTCCAAGGAAGCCAAGCCAGAGAACTCCCTGCTGTACAAAGCAAGTCCCCATTCATCTAACCCTGTTCAGTGACAAAGACTGATGCACGTTGTTCAAACCACTACCGGAGTCTCTGGACTGGTTTTCAGAAACTGCACATTTCTTACTGTGCTGGAATCGGAGGTTTTCTTGTATTCCTTGCATTTTAATATAATTCTATCAACAAGCTGGCCGATAATTCCCTTTGTCAGGTAGGTGTCAATAACTTTAAGGTAGGGAATTGGAAAACCTGCATACCACCTTAAGGCATGGAGTTCTGGGGCTATGGCCAGACCCTGCTCAACCAGGTTGTTCACGGGATCCTTTGAGGACAAGAAGGACGTAGACTTCTTGTTTGGGCTCAGGTTTTGCCTCTTTAAGGCCTTTTTTTTTTCTTTTTCTTTTTGTCCTCACGTCTTTTGATCCTGTTTGTTTGCTCAGCTTGACCTCGGGCTTCAGCTCTGTCTTTTGGCTTATCTGACCTTGGGCTTCAGCTCTATCTTTTGGCTTATCTGCTGTCCCGGTTGCCCACAAGGCAAAAGCAAGGGCAGTCCATAGGACCTTGGAGAGAGGTCGGAGGTCTGAGCTTGGTCATCAGTCAAGCCCAAGCTGAGTAGGACCATTTCCCCACCTACCTCATTCAAAAGCTGGGGACGGGATCTGAGAAGGGCACGCTCATCCCACCCAGCTGAGGCTTGGCTGACAACCAAGCTCCCTGTATTTGACCTTGTTTTTATCTAACACATAATCGAAAATCAGGAGTGTGCCCAGCCCCAGAATTAGGGTATGAGGCTTCTCCGGCTCGAATGTTGATTGTGTGAGACGGCAAAACCTGAACTTGTGAAAAGGGGAAGAGAACAGCAGCTCTCTGCTCTCAAGCATCCTTCATTCAGCCACAAAGTCTGTACCAGGAGCCAGGAAGATTGGGCCTCAGAACACTGCAGAGAAATCGGAATATCTGATGCTTCACCCATTTTGTGAACGACAAGATTGGCTCCTGTGCCTGATTTTGCTTATCTTTACGTGATAAGCAAGGTGAATAAACCACCTTTTGCAGAAACTGGAGCTTTTGATTTAAATACATATATGTTTAAAATGTATATTGAAGTTGATGAATTGAAACCTTTTGAATCATTCAATTTGCCACTAAATTGGTTTCAGTGTTAGTCTCTGGAGTGTGGATCCTGCGAGAAACAAGAGAAGGTTACATGAACAATCACTTCTTGCCAAAAGGGAGTTATTACATTGCAACTCCACATCATGTGAGTTGGAGAGCTTTCAGCAACATCATCACATGCCCTCAAACCATGCTCACTCATCCTATTGCAGTTTTTGGCAAAGACGTTTTGCACATTTGTATATTGCTTCAAACACCTGGACTGCACATTGAGCAAGGATGACATTGTGACCAAAGAAGTGTGTTTATGTATGCACCAAAGGCGACTGTTCATCTACCATGCCCTTTTGACCTTCTTAAAAACTATTGTTGGTTTCCAGCCCTGGTTTTATCATCTAATTGGGATTAGATGCAAGCAATTGAGATGATGTTTGCTTCTTGACATGAATAAATCTATTTTTATTTTTAAACACCACCAAAACATCATGAGGGATGTTGTTATTTTGCTCTCACCGCCCCCAGGGGAATGCCAGAGAAACCATCCCCTAAAGCACAGAGTCATTTTGAGAACTTTGTCACTCATGAAATGTAGAGCCAGACTGAGGATTTACCATTTTCTCATGCGTGACTCACCAAAGTGGCCACCTCCAGAGTCAGCAATATTTCATACCCAATTGAACCAGCAGCAGCTGGCATGCTTCCTGAACTGAAAACAGAGAATCTAGTATGCCGGTCTTCAAAGACGAAATTGCTCTTTTGATTTGCTTCTCATTCACATTATTGTTTGTTATTGACAGCTCCATTAAGAAGCTCAAAAAAGACAAGGGCAGCCGGGATTTCTCCAGTGTATAATTCAATTTAAAGCAGTGTGGTGTGTGAAGACACATGATTTGCACTCTCACTGAAGCTAAGCTGGCCTGGATGTAGTCAATGAGACCGTTCTCACAGGGGGGTGGGGGGGGAGGCTGCAGAAGCCCACCTTTCCTGCAGATGATCTCTGAGGATCAGAGATCTGTTGCGGCACCAGGGAACACAGAGGTGTGGGGGCCGGGACATGTCATCTCAGCCCCCGGAAATCCGGCCATGCACTGCACGAGTTTCCGTCAGTCTTTCAGCACTGGCTGAAAGCAGACAGTGCTGACAGACGACCAGCTCAACGGGGTTAAGGGAGTGCTTACTCCCTTGACCTTGTTTAGGACTTGAGGTGGGCTCCCTAGACAGGCTTGCCACCAGGAGCTGGTCAGCTCCCAGCCCTTCCCATGGGCAGTCAAGCGTGTCTTTGATTGCTCATGAGAACCACCTCAGAGCCTTACATCCAGGCTAACACTGCACTGGTGCAATCAACCAGATGCGCCCACCCAAGAGGTCACAGTTGTAGTTGAGCAAGTCCTGCACGTTGCTTAATCTCTTGCACTCTTGGTCCACATGCACAAGTGTTGTTCTTGCACAACAGGGATAGCAGATAGCTTTGCATCATTCCTGGCAACATTTATGGGCTGAGGAGGAGGTTTCACAGCACGAGGTGTGCTACAGTTTGCACCATTGCACCCTGTTGCATCCACACAGCACTAGTTTAGGCTCTTGACTTAGGAAACTAGCCTGTGCAACCTGTTTGCCCTAGTGCAGGGTTAGTCTGGAGGTCTGCCAGTGCCTGGATGGGAGGCTACCTAGGAACTTCAAAGACGCTTTCTGGAGGAAAGGATAAATGTAAATGTTCTCTTCTGATGTGATACAGTGAATGGCACAGAGGTCTTTTACACAAAGATATGGTTGTGGTTTAGTTAATAGCTGCTAGGTTTGAACTAGCTCTTCACTGGAAATCTGGCATAAACTGCTCTCAAATATACTTTCTGAAAGGGGCAGTCTCACTGAGGAAAGCTGGTTCTCCAGGGTGTGGTACATAGCTGCAGCAGAAAAACTGACCCACCAGCGGGGACACGTGATGGGTCTGGCCAGCAAAACCCAATTTTTTTGTTACATGGCTCCCCTTCATACCTTATGTCATTGGTTGATCCGGCATTCTTCTCCTCCCCTCACTCACAGGAGTTTTTGGAACAATATTCTTACCTAACCAAGTGCTATTCAACTCCTTTTTTGTGGTTCCATTTAGACCTTCATCTATGAAGTAAGACTTCCTTGTTTTTTATGTGTTTGATATGTTATATATTATAAAATTTACTGTGGCTGGGGATGATGGGATTTGGAGTTCAACAGCAGCTACAGTGCCTACCCCTGCTCTAGCAGCTGGTTCTGATATCTATTTTGTGTTTCTTCTTCGTTTGTGAGCACTTTGGACAGGGAACCATCTCTTCTCAGCCATGAATGAATGAGCAAGCCAATAAATTAGTTTACTGTTGTCATCTGTGCAGAGGCCTTGATAATTTTGCTATATATATATATATATATATGTATATATATATGTATCATATATCAGTTCAAAACTATATTAATCACTGATTATCACAAAGAACCACTCCTAAAACAATAAAGCCTCTCCCTAGCAACTGACCTAGGAGTTTTCAACCTTGGATGCCGAGATGTTTCTGGACTAGAACTCCCATCATCCCCGGCCACAAAGGTCAACGGCCATTGTGGCTGGGGATGATGGGAGTTGTAGTCCAATATCTGGGGACCAAAGGTTTGAGAACCCCTGATTACACTGTTTGTTAGGAATGTCTTAGTAGCTGTGTACTTGCTACATGGTCTTGGAAAATTTCCTCTCTTTCTCTCTACCTCCAGTCTCCATCTGTAAAGGTAGGAACAATAGCATACTATGCCTCATAGGATTTTTGTGACAATATAAACAAATACATTTACAGCACAGTCTTATGCAAATAAGTCCCACTGTGTTGTTGCCGAGGGGTTTTTGCCAGGAAAGTATGCCTAGTTGCAGTCTTAATTATTCACATATTTAGCCAAAGAAATATAAATATTAGCAATCACATGCACATCGTTACAGCAATTGTAAGGCTGGGTAGGGGCACACAATGAGTTTGTTTGTTTGTTTGTTTGTTTGTTTGTTATATTTGTACACTGTCCCAAACTTGCATCTCTGGGCAGTTTACAGCAACATAAAGTAAAACAGAAATTAAAACCTTATAACAAAGTTAACAGAAGTTGAACAGGATTTGCTTTCCCTGCTTTACTTGCTGCAAACTGGGACTTCTCCAGAAGAAACAAACTTCACTTTCTCAGAAATGTTTGAATGAGCCTTGCACATAAATAAGGCGGGGTGGAGAGACTCTGCATGGAGCTGGGGAAACGGCCAAATTCTTCTTCTTTTTATTATTATCGACATGAGCAGCAGCATTTTAAACAAGGATTTCCTGGAATTCACCTCAGCATCCACAGCGAAGGAAGTCAGACTGCAGCAGGCTAGGAGCAAGAGCTGAAGCTAGCAGTCAGAACAGGGTGTACAACTCTTCAGTGTGCTCTCCCTCCCTCCCTCTTTCTCACACACACATAAAGAGCTGATGCCAAAGATATCACTATATCGTCATGATTTTGGCAGGGCTGAGCACTGCGAATGAATGTTCAGAGCCTTTGACAAAAGAATGTCAATATTCTTTAAGAGTGATGGCGGTCACCTGAATAGGAGAATATTGAGCTCTCCAACCTGGGCTCTGCAGGGTGTAAGTGCCCTGGGTGAGGCTGTAACTCAGTGGTAGAGCATCTGCTTTGGATGCAGTCTGCAGAAGGTCCAAGGTTTAATCTCTGGCTTCTCCACCTTGGGTTGAGAAAGCATCATGGCTACATTCACATGTAATGCAAAATTGGAGGTCCCTTCACCTCCGGTTTCAGAAACTGTAAATCTGGATGTGGGCAAACAGAGTTATGGACCCGCAGTTCCCCTCACCGGACTCCAATTTGTACCTTAGGTTTGAATTGTTTCACCACCTGTACCTCCAGTTTTACATCCGAACGCTGACACTGCAGTTTCCCCCTGCTACAACTGGAGTTGAGGGAGGAAGCTCCTCCCTCACTCCAGCTGCTATTGGCTGTCGGGGCTGTAAAGAAGGAAGCCCCAACAGGCAGTTTCCCCTCCTCTCTGCAGTCAGCAATACTGCAGAGAGGGAGCTCTCCGTTTCGTCCAAATGATGAGAGAATGGGGGGTGGGGCGTGGAACCGTTGGTCCATTGGACCCGTGGTTCCACGTTACATCCCAAGGTGGCCCGTGTCTGAAACCCTGGGGAGCCACCAGCAATCAGAGCAGACGATACTGAGCTAGATGGACCAGTGCCCTGACTCAGTGGTAGAGCATCTGCTTTGCATACAGTGGGCTCCAGGTTCAATCCCTGGGATCTCCAGATAGTGCTGGGAAAGATTCCTGCCTGAAACCTTGGAGAGCCGCTGCTAGTAGACAACACTAAGCAAAATGGACAAGTGGTCTGGCTCAGTATAAGCTTCCTATGTGTTGTTGTGGGGGGAGAGGGGGAGGGAAGAAGGAAGGAAAGTAGGACAGCAGGTTGAATGGACAGGGAGAAAAGCTTGTCCCCCATGGATTCAATGAAAACGTGAGGGTGGAAGGGTTCCGTGTGGGAAGCCTTGATAGAAGCCATGCTGGTTCTCCTTCAGCAAGGCCTTTTCTTCTATATGTTTAACAATTTTGTCCTTAAGAATGCTTTCCATCAATTTACCCAGCACAGAAGTTAAGCTGACTGGCATGTAATTTCCCAGAACCCCCCGGATCTCTTTTTGAAAATTGGAGTTACATTAGCTACTTTCCAGTCCTCTGATATAGAGCCTGTTTGTAGGAACAAGTTACATATTTTTCCTAGGAAATCAGCAATTTCACATTTGAGTTCCCTCAGAACTCTTGGGTGGATGCCATTTGGCCTTTGTTGTGAACTACACCTGATCCTTGGCTATTTGTTCATTTTTAGGGGTGTGTGCCAAATTGCGACTTTAAAACGCCACGCCGACGGGATACTTCCCCTGCATGCCTTGCGCAGCATCAGCATGTAAATGGCGTTGGTGCATGCCATTTACATGCCAACACCACACAAGGGATCCTGGGGAATCATCCTGTCACTACGGCACAACATTATAAAGGGGAAAGCGGCACAAGCTGCTGCTTTCACACAGGTATTTTGGTTTGGACAGCGCTGTGGTGGGGCAGGGCAGGTTTGGAGGATGGGCAGGTAGGACCTGCCTGCTACCTTTTAAGGAAACACCTTGCCCCGCACCAAAACATTTTGGTGCCAGGGAGCCAAAGTGTTTCAGCGCCTCTCCAAAGAGGTGCCCAAACACTTTGGGATCATCCAAACTAATTTTTAGTTTTGCAAGACAGTTTAGAACATCCTCTCTCATCACCTCAAATTGGCCCCGTTCTTCAGCCTCCAAGCCTGAGAAGCTCAGTTCTGGAGTGGGTATATGGTCAGAATCCTCTGCCATGAAGACAGATGCAAAGAACTCATTCAGCGTCTGCAGTCTCCTTATCTTCTTTAATAATCCCTTGCATGTCCTCATCATCTAAGGGTCCTCAAACTCTTTTTGCATCCCTTATTGTCTCCTTGCATTTCTTTTGCCAGAGTTTATGTTCCTTCCTGTTCTCTTCATTTGGGCAGGACTTTCATTTTCTGAAGGAAGTCTTCTTCCCTTTTATAGCATCCCTGACTTTACTTTTTAGCCATGCTGGCCTTCTCCTGAACTTGGTGGTACCTTTCCTTCTTCTTGGTATACATTCCAACTGAGCTTCTATTATTGTGGTTTTGAATGTTCCATGCTTTTTGGAATGATCTGACTCTTCTGACTTTCAGCTTCCTTTTTACCAATCCCCTCTTTTTTTTTTTTTTTTTTTAGAAGTCCCCTTGTCTGAAGTCCAATACATCCATGTTGGACTTCCTTGGCAATGCTCCACTCACATATAAACTGAATTAGATCACACTATGCTCACTGTTCCCCAATGATTCTACAATTCTGACATCTTGCACCAGGTCCTGGGCACCACTCAGGATTAAACCCAAGGTCACCTTCTCTCTGGTTGGTTCCGTAGCCAACTGTTCTAAGGCACAGTCATTTAGCATGTCTAGAAATTTGGCCTCTCTCAATACCTGAATGTGATTTGCCCTGTCTAAGTGAGGGTAATTGAAGTAACCCATTATAAGAGCTCTGTCTCTCTTTGACACCTCTCTGATTTGCTTCTCCAGCTCCAGGTTATGCTCAGCGTTTTGATCCAGAGGGCAATAGCACATCCCTAGTACAGTAACACATTTCCTTTCAGTCTTCATATTGTCACTCATAATGATTCTCTGGAGGACTCCAGTCCTCCTGAGATTTCTAGCTTGCTGGGTTCTATCCTTTCTTTAATATGCAATGCTACTCCACCCCCAATGAAAAGACTAATTACAATTAAATTGATTAATTAATCAATCAGTGACTTGGGCTGCCTCTGGCTAAAGCCTAGGCAGGCAAAATTACCCCACATATATTATCTGAAGAATCCAAAGGTTATAAGCAATGAGTGAATGAGGAAAAAAGCAGATGAAAGGGAATGGCAAAGAGATGGCTGAGAAGCCTGCAGTGAGCAAGAGTACAAGTAGGAAGAGAAGAAAGCGGAGTTGTAGGCGGGTGTGAAAAAAAGGTGATGCCAGAAAAGCATGAGTCAAAAACCAATCCATGAATCACAAGACGTTTATGACTGCAAGGGGTATACCCTACCTACTCTTTAAAAATGGATTGCGAAATCTGCCTTGAGATCTTTCCCAGTTTGAAGCGCATTAGATAAAATCAATATTCATCACTGTGGGTTAGGCAATGGGGGATGAATCACTCTGCTGATGTCTCTGTGTGTGAGAGCAGAGATTTTTAAAAGTTTATAGAGGTTCAAAATGTGAGCCAACTATAATAAAGGGAAGGCAGCGGGCAGAAGACCAACTGGAGAGATGACAGGAGAATAGAAAACTTGGGCAGATCCTGGGGATCAAAGTACACCTCTGATCCATAGTCTGACGAAACTGCCTACTTGGTTATCTGAATACCTTTCAGGAAGAAACTCACAAACCAGTTTGGAACTTGCCAATGGCAGCTTAGACTTTGGGTGCCAAGCAGGGGCGTAGCTAGGGGAGGGGGCCCCATGTCCATCCCTCTCCCTGGCGGCCCCTTAGAGTGAGGGAGATAATGAAGAAAACAGGGAGGGGTGGAGCTAGGGGCCTCTCAGAAGCTGAAGGGCCCGGCTTCTTTGAACCCATCTGTTCAATTATAGCTACACCCCTGGTGCCAAGAAAGTGTTCAATTCAATTCCGCTTTTATCAAAACAATGGTTCATAAAGAATATGAAGATTGGATAAAATGTAAAAAGCAAGCAAACAAGCAAACAAACACCTTAGCTAAATATACCCCACTAAGAGATGGCAGGCAATAGTTAGATATCTTTGGGGAAATTTGTCTCCTATTTATTAATTTTATGAAGGCAAGATATAATCTGGACATCCACACATATTGGAGATTTTCTTTGTTGTGAGTCATTGTTGATGGTTCATTTGTATATTTATATGTAGCCCTTCTTAGGGGATATTACTCTAATTAGGGGGTCCCAGGTTCTTCTTCATCATCATCATCATTACATTTATTTATTTATTTATTTATTTATTTATTTATTTATTTATTTTATATACCGCCCTTCCAAAAATGGCTCAGGGCGGTTTACAATTAAAACAAACTTGTAAAACAATGAAAAGCTAAAACAAATTAAAAACAATAACACAACAATTAACAATTTTAAAACATTTTAAAACAAGAATTAAACATTGTCCCCACACCCCAGCTCAAGAAGACACGTAGACTTAATATGGATGAAAAGGGCCACAACTTTATTATATTATATCTTTATTATATTCCGCTTTTCCTCCAAGGAGCCCAGAGCGGTGTACTACATACTTGAGTTTCTCCTCACAACAACCCTGTGAAGTAGGTTAGGCTGAGAGAGAAGTGACTGGCCCAGAGTCACCCAGCAAGTGTCATGGCTGAATGGGGATTTGAATTCGGGTCTCCCCGGTCCTAGTCCAGCACTCTAGCCACTACACCACGCTGGCTCTTTATTCCTGTGAGTAAAGGGAGAACTATTTCTCCCAGGCCTCACCTGGTTATAATTTCCGTGGTCTCTTTATTTCACATTTGCCCACAAATATAAAATAAGTGCTATGGATATCCTGGCATATAATTCAAGAGGAACTGAATACATTAACAGAAATAAATTTACTAGTTCAATTATTATATTAAAATAAAACATACAAGGCAAGAATAAAGAGAGGTGGAGGTATGAATGGGGAATAATAAGGAAATGTTCATTCAGATTATAAGCGTTCCATAGTGTGCTATAGACTCTGAGATTATAAGCATTTGAACAGTGATACGATGACTCTTATCTTGTTTAAAGGTGTGCACTTTAAGATACGTGGTTTTGACTGGGCTCAGATGTCCTAAGTAAAGACTTGTTGCTTTCTGTTTTTTTATTTCTCCTGCCTTCTCCTGACTTTAACTTTCCGTCTTCTCTTCCCTTCCCTTCCCTTTTCCTTCTCTCCTTCTCTCTCTTCCTTTTCTTTTCTTTTCTTCTTTTTCCTTTCTCCTATATCTCTCCTCCTCCTCAGAGCGACCATTGGCCTTCTAACTGCTGCCAACATCTTCTCTTCTCCCTTCTTTCACTTGGCTCCTGCTCTCTGGAGCATTCTACACATTTATTTGTGTGGCTGCAGGTGCTTCTGTTTTTTCCAAGCCTGGTACACTGGTTAAAGCAAAGCACCCTGGCTACATATATACTATAATAAAATAATAATAAATAATCTGAAGAGACTGATGTGGTTGACGCAAGTCACACAAACCAAATTAAGGACAACGTTGTGATGCTAGAAGGGTGATCTATTTCTATTACTTTATGTCTTGGACACTCTGAAATTTGCTTTTTGAATGAATTAATTTCATTCCCATCAAAGAAACTGAACTGAAATTTGCTTTTTAGGTGAGCACCTCTGTGTATGGTCTGTGTAGTCCAGTGGAACAAAATTAAATTTAAATCCAGGTTTTGTCCACTCTGCGGACAGAAACCAAATCTTGTAGCCAGGAAATACATCAAGACATCAAGTACACTCAATGTGTCTTCCTTCTTAATCATAAGGAGATTTAAGGAAAAATACTGGCAGTATTCTATCCAATTGCTCATAGGACATAAATGCTCATTATACCTGTCAATACAAAAGTTCTGGGATAACTATCAAACACTAGGATATTTATTTTTATTTTATTCAAATTATTTGTATTTCAGTTTTTTCAAAGGACCTTGGAAAGAGTTAGTTGGATATGTGGAGATCCCATTAAACAGAAAAACAATCAGAGGCTAAGTTTAAATTGAATTATATACCATTGTCATTAAAAAATAAATAAAGAGTTGGAAGGATGGAAAGAATTAAATGCCATATCTAAAACTCTGGTTTTATTTCTTATGGTACTGATGGAATATATTCCTGATATTATGCACAAGAAACAGGACAAGCTACAAAGGTACATATTAGGAAGAAGGAAAGAGATTATTATCGGAGTTATTACAACAGAAGCCTGAGCCCTTTTCAGATCACATGCTGGCATCCCCTAAATGCACTTGATCCACCTTTTTATCTTTGTTCAACTATAGGTCTGAAAAATTGTATGTGTGTACTACTGTATGTGTGAAGCCTCTGTATGTGTGAGCGAGAATGCTACCGTTTGCAGAGGTCATGATGGCACGAAAGGAGCTTATAGGCAACTAGGCTCTATTCCCATCTCTTGAACATAAAGGTCAGGAGCAGGAAGGGTGGGCAAAAACCAGGGGCGGAGCCACCATTGGTTGACTGGTTTCAAAGCATCCAGGCCACCACCAATCAGGGGCCACGCCTTGCACCCCAGACACGCCTCCTGCATCTGACATCAGATGCAGGGGTGTGGTTTCACTCCCAAACAGCCCCGTTTGGGAGTGAAACCACACCCCCGCATATGACATCAGATGCGCGGAGCATGGCTAAATGCTCCCTGCATCTCACATCAGACTCAGGGGCTGGGGCTGGGCGGGTGGCTGCAGCAGAAGCAGCACCTGGGCCGCTGCTTAGCTCCCTTCACAGCTGGCAAAAACCATGGTTCCTCCACTCCATGCAATCACTGTGGGACCCCCATCTGGATCCTGCATTTTTTTGCCCCCACTGTGGCCCCCGTCTGGGTCGCTCCTACCCCACCACACACAGCTGCTATTTGCCCCAGGAGAAAATAACTTATTTGCAACAAGTAGTTAGGCATTTGATTCAAGTTGCAATTAGATGGTTCAATGACACAGAGGTGATTCATGATTGCCTGTGATGTAAAGCATTCAAAAGGAAGGTTATCATACGTTTATAATATTCTCGGCCCTATTCACCCGCTATAAATAGGAAATGACTTTACTGTGGCTGCATTCAGTAAATTTCCAGGCAATCCTGGTCAAACCTGATCACATCCTGGTTATCTTCCCTGGTTTGGCCAGGATTACCTGAAAATTCTGGGTTCTCACAATCAGCTCTGCAGTGGCTAGGGGAGAGTGGGCTCATATTTGTCCCTCTCTCTGGCGGGCCCTCGCACACACCAGCCACACCCCCTGCATGTGACATCACACACAGGGGACATCGCCAGCACCCAGTAGGGCCCCATGTGTCCCTATGAAGCTCATTTCCCAGCCGGCTTCATTGTCATCTGGATGTTTTCTTCAAGGGAGAGAGCTAAGAAAATAAGTTACATCACATGTAGGGGCATGGCCAGCACCTGGAAGGTCCTGTGCAGCCCTCTGGAGCTCATTTCACCCCTGCTAACTAGGGATGTGCACAGAACCACAGAAGGGTGGTCCGGAAGGGCGGGGGAGTGTCGCTTTAAGGGGGGGTGGTAGTACTTATCCCCCCCCCCACTCTTCCCCCTCCAGCGCTGGTGCTTTTAAAAACCTTCTTCCCTGTTCTTCCCAGAGTTCTTCCCTGCTGCCCCTGCCCCCATCATTGACCTTCTAAGCCTTAAATGAGAAGAGCTGGCGGCGCGCATGTGCCTTTCGCGCGCGCGCCAGCAAAGTGGGCATGCCGCGAAGGGCACATGCGCGCTGCCAGTTCTTCTCGTTTAAGGCTTAGAAGGACAACGACGGGGGCAGGGGCAACAGGGAGGAACTCTGCCACCCCAAGAAGGTTTTTAAAAGCACCAGCGCCAGAGGGGGAAGAGCGGCGGGGAAGGGGCAAGTACAACCACCACCCCCTTAAAGCGACACTCCCCCGCCCTTCCGGACCGCCGGACCGCCGGAATTCTGGACCAGTCCGGAGGCTTTTTTAATGGCCCCAAACTGAACCATGCACACCACTACTGCTGACTTGGCAAAGAGACACCTTTTAATGTGTTGACTGTCTTTATTTAGCAGGGGGAGAGTAACTGGCCCTATCCACCCCCAGCACAGTACCTCCAGTGACTGTTGCTGGTGTCTATCTTGTGTTTCTTTTTAGAATGTGAGCCCTTTTGGGACAGGGATCCATCTTATTTATGTATTATTTCTCTGTGTAAACCGCCCTGAGCCATTTTTGAAAGGGCGGTATAGAAATCGAATTTCCTAGCTGGCAAAGAAGCACCAACTGTGTGTTTTCTTCATTCTATCCCCAAGAGAGAATACAAAGAAAACACACAGCGGACAATGAAACTGGCCGGGAATGAGGCCAACGAGAGCTCAGGGGAGGCGGGGAGGGGCAAGCTGGGAGGCTCCCAAGAGCTGGACGGCTCGTATTCTTTGAACCCGGTCACCCAATTATAGTTCTGCCCCTGGGCTCAGTGATCCTGGTTAACTATTCAACAAGCATCACTGTGATGGTGTGAACACAGCCCCTATTGCATAAATGGGATCTTCTGGTTAGGAAGCTGTGGGAAATTGGGCTGAATGCCACGGACTACTGCTTGAGATGTAGCATTGATGATTTACAAATATGTTGGGAATGTCATCCTAACATACAAAACTGGAGAGACTACAGTCAGGCAGAGGGGCACGCTGTATGCTATTAAACTCACTCGGTATATTTAATAAGATTTATAATGGATATTGTTACAAAAAATAAAAAAATAAAACCAAAACAACCTAGGAGGTGACAGCTAATTTGATCCTTATAGCAAGAGGCGTTAGCACATAGATGGAAGAGGAAAGAAAACTTCCAGGTTGGTGGCTGATTAAAATAGTTGTGGAACATATTGATCAGATATAATGTATTTGCTGAGCAACAGAGAAGGATGGAAGTTGGGATGTGCACAAACAGTTTTTTGGGAGTGGGGCCTGAGAGCTTTAAGAAAGAGCAGAACAGGTCCCACTGGCCCATGCAACTTCCTGCTAGGATGGCGCACATCCCAAGAAGTCCACCATGGCGTCAGCATGTACATGGCACCTGCAGATGCATGGGTGCCATGTGCATGCTGACGCCATGTGGGGCTTCTTGACCAGCAGGAAGCTGCATGGAGCGGTGGAGAGCAGGCCCGCTCCCAAAATGTGCTCGAACCGCAGTTTGAGCCGTGATTCATCTACATCTCTAGATGGAAGTGGGATGAATTGCATTAAGTCCCCTGCCCCCCTGGTTGGAATTTGTCCATATCATATTGAATCATAACATATAATCAAAATATATTTATGGAAATTCTCCATGTTTGATGTCTTCTGCCTTTCTTTAACATATAGGTAATGTAAACATAAATGTTAATTATTGTTTTGTTGTAAACCGCCCAGAGAACTTGCATTTTGGGCGGTATAAAAATGTATTAACTCACTCACTCACTCACTCACTCAATAAATAAATAAATAAATAAATAAAGGTTACATGTGTTTGCACCTTGACTCTAGAATGTAGATGTATATCCATGAACACTCAAGCCCAACATACTACACAGTTTGCTATTTCAAATGCTGCAGCTTGAGAGATTAATGATATAGTGCAGGGGATGATGGGCATTGTAGTCCAACAACATCTAGGGACTCAAAGCTAGGAACCTCTGACATAGTGTTATAATAATATAGACAATTAATGGTATAGGCAGGGGTGTGCTAGTGTGAGAGAAAATAACATGACTCATAGCTTTTATGACTATTTTAATTTGTATAGTGGAATCTTTCCATATTTCTACTTTGCATGCATTCTAAACCTATGATGCCCTTGTTGCAGCACAAAATCCATTGAAAGAATGCGTCAGCTGAATGTTTTTAGAACAATGCCTTAAAACAACTATACCAAAATAAATACACAACTCATTTATTATCATACATGTACAGAACTGATTCTGAGAAGATCAAACAGAGATGGAAGGGGTATACTGAAAATCTGTACAGCAGGGATGTCAACATCCAAGACACTCTAGAAGATATTCCCTACTTGCAAGAACCTCTAGTATGGGAAGATAAAGTTAGATCAGGACTCTGGTCATTACCAAGTCAGAAGGCTACAGGAATTAATAGATTAGCTACAGAAATATGGCAGAAGAAGTAACAGTCAAGGCTCTAACCAAACTATTCCAGCAAATTTGGAGAACGACACAGTGGCCAACAGATTGGAAGAGGTCAGTCTATACACCCATACCAAAGAAAGGAGACTGGACAGATTGTGCAAACCATCACGCAATATCCTTCATTTCACATGCTAGCAAAATAATGCTCAGGATCATCTAACATTAGAGCCCTATGTGGAAAGGGGAATGCTGGATGTTCAAGCTGGTTTCAGAAAAGGCCGAGGAACAAGAGACATCATTGCTGATGCACGCTGGATAATTGAGAAAGCCAAAGAATACCCCAAAGAAGTCAACATGTGCTTTATTGACTACAGAAAAGCCTTTGATTGTGTCAACCATGTCAAGTTGTGGAATATCCTTAGGAAAATGGGTGTCCCACAATATCTCATTGTTCTCATGAGAAACCTATACAAAGGACAGGAAGCCACAATCCAGACGGAACATGGTGAAACAGACTGGTTCCAGATTGGCAAAGGAGTAAGACAAGGCTGTATACATTCTCCCTCTTTATTCAATTTATATGCTGAACATATACTGAGAGAAGCTGGATTGGAAGAAGATGAGCGTGGTTTTAAAGGTGGGGGAAGAAACATCAATAACTTGCACTATGCTGATGACACCACTCTGATAGCTGAGAATGCAAATGATCTGCAAGCTCTAGTAATGAAAGTCAAGGCACACAGTGAAAGAATGGGACTATGACTAAATGTAAAGAAAACTAAACTAATAACAACGGGTACAGCAACCAACCTCAGAATTGGCAATGAAGACATTGAAGTGGTGGATAGCTTCTGCCTTTTAGGATCGACCGTCAACAGTAAAGGATCCAGCAATCAAGAAATATGCCACAGACTAGCACTTAGTAGGGTTGCAATGACAGCCCTGGAAAGGATATTTAGATGCTGTGATGTGTCTACACTTACAAAGATTAGAATCATTCGGACAATGTTTTTCCCCAAGACACACTATGGATGCAAAAGCTCAAGCTCGATTTTGAAGAAGCAAGATAGAAAAGGCATTGATGCTTTTGAACTTTGGTGCTGGAGAAGACTTTTGAGGAAACCATGGACAGCCATGGAAACAAACAAATGGATCATAGAACAAATCAATCCAGAATTTTCACTCAAGGCACAAATGACCAGGCTCAAACTTTTTATTTATTTATTCATTCATTCATTTATTAGAAACACTTGATATACCGCCCACTCCGAAGACTCTGGGCGATGTACAAAAACATGCAAAACAAAACAGGATTAAAATTACATTCTAAATAAAACTAAAGTAACTAACGGTGGGGGGGGGGAATAGGTAAACTTCAAGGTAAAAGCCTGTCGAAAGAGAAAAGTCTTCAATAGAGACTTTAAAATCGACAAAGAAGGAGCCAAATGAATCTGCAGAGGAAGGGTATTCCAGAGAAGTGGGGCAGCAACCGAGAAGGCCCTTTCACAGGTCCTAGACTCCTAGCGCCCTGAACCTCCCGGAAATTGGGGACCGACAAAAGGGCCAGCTGAGCAGATCTGATCGGACGGGATGTAACTGGATGGGAGAGGCGGGTCTGTAGGTAAACAGATGCCAAACCCCGCAAGGCTTTGAAGGTCAAAACCAGGACTTTAAACTGAACTCGGTAGCGAACAGGCAACCAGTGCAATGACTGCAGGAGAGGTGTTACCCTGTCATATTTTCTGGCACCCATAAGTAAAAGAACCGCTGCATTCTGGACCCGTTGTAGCTTTCCGATCGTCCTCAAAGGTAACCCTAAATAGAGAAGGCATTACAATAATCTAGGCGGGACATAACAAGGGCATGGGTCACTGTCATTAATGCTTGCCGATCAAAGTAAGGGCGTAATTGACGAATCAGATGGAGCTGGGCAAAGGCACTTCTGGCTGCAGCCTCCACCTGCTGTTCAAGCAGGAGGTGTGAGTCCACAAGGACCCCCAAATCACGTACAAGCTCCTTCGGGGGCAGTGCCACCCTATCTAAAACAAGGTTCACATCCAGCTGTTGGCCGGTACGAGGGCTGAGGAGGAGTAATTCAGTCTTGGTGGGATTCAGTCTGAGCTTATTTTGATTCATCCAGACCGTAACAGCTTCCAGGCATTGAGTAAGCACAGAAACAGCGTCCCCAAAATGGTTTGGGATGGCAATGTATAGCTGAGTATCATCAGCGTATTGATGAAATCTCACCCCAAACTGGGAAATGACCTGACCCAGAGGCTCCATATAGATGTTAAAGAGGACAAGGGCAAGAACTGAACCCTGGGGAACTCCATAAAGGAGTGGCCATGGTCAGAGCATCTGTCCTCAATGCATACCGACTGGACACACCCGCTAAGGTAAGAACGGAACCACTGTAAGACAGTGCCCCCAATACCCAACCCACGCAGGTGGTCAAGGAGGATAACATGATCGATAGTGTCAAAGGCCACTGAGAGATCCAAAAGGACCAAGAGAGGGACACTACCCTCATCAAGGTCCCGAAAAAGGTTATCTACCAGAGCGAGCAATGCTGTCTCTGTGCTATGCCGAGGCCTGAAACCCGACTGATAAGAACTGAGATAGCCAGTTTCCTCTAAGATCCTCTCAAGCTGGGCACATACAACCCTCTCTAACACCTTCGCTACAAAAGGGAGGTTGGAGATCGGCCTGTAGTTGTCAAGGACCTCAGGGTCCAGGGAGGGTTTCTTCAAGTGAGAACTATCGCCCTTTAAGGGCTGCTGGTACGAAACCCTCATGTAGCGAAGAGAAACTATCATACTTCAGACACATTATGCAAAGATCCAGCTCCCTTGAGAAGTCCATAATGCTTGGGAAAGTTGAAGGAAAGAGAAGAAGAGGACGACCATCAGCAAGGTGGATGGACTTTATTATGACAGCAATGAATGCACCACTGAGAGGCCTTAAAGGCCAGGTTGAAGACAGATGGGTAATAAATTGTCATCACTCGGCCTCTCTCCTGAACATTTGTCACTATTAGATTACAGTCAGGCCAAGGAGATCCTCAAACAGAGGGTCTTGGACATTGAACATCAGAACAATTTAAGCTCCATCCCGGAGAACATAAGAGGGCGCCTTGGTGACTTCAACCAGAAACTTACTATCTATCTATTGTTCCTCTCTTTACCAAGCCATCACAGGGTTTTTCTTAGAGCAAGATATGATGCCTTACCATCAGCGGTCTTATCAGGAAGGTTTTTGCAAACTCCTCTGGCCAGTCGGTTATGCCTCTGTGGCTCAGATGAGATCGAATGTGCTGCTCTTTTGTCCTTTTTATAATGATAGCCAGTGCAGTCTTATTTCTCCCTTGCTATCACGCTTTCCCGGCCGGACTGCTGAATTTTACGCCATACTCCTCCTAGCAGATAAGAAACCTTCTTCTACCACCTACAAGGTTGCCAAATTTTGTGTAGTTGCTGTTAAGATCCGTCAACAGCTAGCCTCTAGTCCCCCTTTTTAGATGTTGTTGCCTAGGGCTTCTATGTTGATGTATGCTGTATGATTTATTTCTTATCTAAATGCAGTATCATCTGTTTGTATATATAACTGATCAATGATCGTAATAAAGTATTTCATTCATTCATTCATGCTTTAAAAGCTGGCCACTATGATGTCCAGATGCTGGTGCTTCTGACCCACGAGGGCTGCTGTATATACGAATACGACGGATATTTATACATCGCTTTTCAAAAGAAGCCCCCAAAGCAGCTTCTATAGATAGATAGATAGATAGATAGATAGATAGATAGATAGATAGATAGATAGATAGAGGCTCCCTGTCCCCAAAGAACTCACAATCTGAAAAAGAAACATAAGATAGACACCAGCAACAGCCACTGGAGGGATGCTGTGCTAGGGATGGATAGGGCCAGTTGCTCTCCCCCTGCTAAAGAAAGAGCATCACCACTCCAAAAGGGTGCCTCTTTGCTCAGTTTGCAGGGGACGGTACATGTAAAAGGCAGCAACACTGCAGAGGTGGGAGATTGCTCAGTCATCTAAAACAGTGCATGGGCATTTCCGCATCACTACTTCCATTCCATTCCAGTTCATGAGGCGAGGCAGTTGTTGCCTCCAGTGGGAGACTGGGCCACCAGCAGGCCAACTAAACCCACCACCACCGCCGACATCAGAGCAACTCTTCAGGACCAACCAGGCTGTTGCACATTTTGCAAGGAGCACCTCGGCTCTCATTCCTTGCAAAGCTTTCAGGAAGCTCAAGGGAGGAAGAAGAGCCTGCTGGCATCCTTCCTTCCCAACTGCATCCTGCACCATTTTCAAAGCTGGCAACGGCTGGTTTTGCAAGGGGGCTGGACAAGGTTGTGGAGCCAGGCAGCATTGGGGGCAACAGCTGGGGCTGCCTTGGCCAGAGGGGCAAAACAAGTGAAGAGGATGCTTGCCAGAGGCAAAGAAGCCAGCTAGAGAGTTCAACAGGCCCCGAGTGCCCCGGGCCGGGGAGCCGTTTGGCTCTAACCATGCTGTGGGCTCTAAAAATGCTGCTGCGGCTGTGACATTCTTTCCTTTCCACATTATTAACCTTTGGAAATGCTTTGAAAGCAGAGCTTTCCTGTGGAATGAAATCTCACCTCAGGCAACTGCATTGCACTGTGACGGGGAACTGAACGGTACAGGTTGCGGACTTCCTTTTCCATTGTAAAAACTCTCCCCCCCCCCCCCGCCGCTCCGCCAGCATTTATCCAAGCCACTCCTCATTCGTGTGCCCTCTCTGATGCCATCTATCACGACTTCCCGACATGAAGCCCATAACGGTGGCTCTTGAAGGCAAAAGGCGACAGGAAAGCCCTGCAGGAGGTTTTGCTCTAAGTAGCTGCCGATAAGGCAATGTCAGAAGGGGAAACGGGTTCCCCCAAACGGAGCCTGTGTGGGTGGGGGAGGCATGGCAGCCAATCAGGGCACACACAGTGCATGTCCCTCCCTTGATCTCACGATGACTCAGAGCCATCTGTATGACCCACTGTATTAGAAAGGACTGGTATTGAGGGGGTGTGAGCAGATTTGGAAGCTCTTGGCATTCATCATCATCATATTGTTGTTGTTGTTGTTGTTGTTATTAATTCAATTTCTATACCGCCCTTCCAAAAATGGCTCAGGGTGGTTTACACAGAGAAATAACAAATAATTAAGATGGACCCCTGTCCCCAAAGGGCTCACAATCTAAAAGAAACACAAGATAGACACCAGCAACAGTCACTGGAGGTACTGTGCTGGGGGTGGATAGGGCCAGTTGCTCTCCCCCTGCCAAATAAAGACAATCAACACATTAAAAGGTGCCTCTTTGCCAAGTTAGCATGTGGAACTCACTGCCACAAGATGCAGTAAGATCGTTCACCCGACCTGTGAGCAAGGCAGAGAGTGAGTGGGGCGAAGGCAGGATCAACCTTACCTTTCCCCTAGGCAATCACCTCTCTTTCTTGGGTCACACGGCTCACACACCCACACGGGCGGTGCTGTTGGGAGCTGCGTGGCCATCTGGAGGCCACGGGGATGCAGCCCGAGCACGGTGCATTGGGAGATTACCCCACCAGCCGGGCGCTCTAGGCACCTGGCTCTGTGGCTGCTTGGGTTGCAGGCAGGCAGCCCCAGCACACAAATGACCCGGTACCAGGGAGGAAGGGCATGGTTGCGCTCTTCTACTGCAGTAATAGACTGAGTACAAAACTCAGGCTACCCAGCCCTCCACACGAGCAGCCCTACCCAGGTATGGCTGTACGAACAGCCTCGGTGATTGCCACAGTTTAGAGAGCTGTAAAGGGGGATAAGGCAAATTTGTAAGCCCTTTACAGATGTTCTAGCATCAGCGTTCCACATCAAGAGGAAAATCTGTCTCTGAAGTCTTTGCCTCCTCACACAGATGGGTACAGCAAGGGATGGACTTCCAGAATATGCCAGTGCAAAGGTGAGCCTTACAGGCACACTCTTACGCATGCTGTTCTTAAATGCTGCACACTGAATGACATTGGCTCTCGCATCTGGATAGGCAGGGGCATAGCCATAACTAAGGCCTGCTCAATTTGGGCCCTCCTGCAGATGTTGGCAACTCCCTACAACTCCCATAATCCCTGGCAAGTAGCTGGGGATTATGGGAGTTGTAGGCCAAAAACAGCCGGGGTGTGTGTGTGCAAAGTTGAGCAGGCCTGCCATAACTGAACAAGAGGGCACAAATAGCCTTGGGCCCCTGACGGAGCACCCCCCCACACACACACTGGCTGACAGTTTGATCTTTGCTCTCCACCTTGTGCCCCTTGAAGGGGGTGGGGCAAGGACCCATCTTCTCTTTTTGTCCCAGGGTCCACTCTTGCCTTGCTATGCCCCTGTGTATAGGCCTTATGAATTCGCTCAATTCTCTTTACATAATTTTTAATTCTGTCCTAAGTTTTTTATTTACTTACTTGCATTTATATCCCGGTCTTCCTCCAAGGAGCCCAGAGCAGTGCACACAGTTACATTTATCCTCACAACAACCCTGTGAGGTAGGTTGGGCAGAGAGGTAAGTGCCCAGAGCTGTGTTCCCTGTAACAGGGATTCCCAGATGTTGACTACAAGTCCCATAATCTCCAGCCAAAGGCCATTGCAACTGGCGATGCTGGGAGTTGTAGTCAACAACATCTGGGAATCCCTCTTACAGGGAACACGGGCCTAGAGTCACCCAGAGAGTTTCATGGCTGAGCAATTATTGATTGATTACGTGCTGTCAAGTCGGCGTTGACTCTTAGCAACCACATAAATCAGGCCTGCTCAACTTCAGCCCTCCTGCAGATGTAGGCCTACAACTCCCATAATCCCTGGCTATTGGCCATGGTAGCTGGAGATTATGGGAGTTGAAGTCCAAATGGCGCAGCAGGGAAATGCTTGACTAACAAGCAGAAGGTTGCTGGTTCGAATCCCCGCTGGTACTATATCGGGCAGCAGCGATATAGGAAGATGCTGAAAGGCATCATCTCATACTGCGTGGGAGGAGGCAATGGTAAAACCCTCCTGTATTCTACCAAAGAAAACCACAGGGCTCTGTGGGTGCCAGGAGTCGAAATCGACTTGACGGCACACCAAAAATTCAAAAACAGCTGGGGGAGGGGGGAAGATGAGCAGGCCTGACATAGACAGATTCTCTCTAGGTTGATCTGTTTTTAGCTTGGCTTTTAAGGTCTCTAAAAGGTGCATTCATTGCTGTCATAATCGAGTCCATCCATCCACAGTCTAGTTGCCCAGCTAAGACCGGGAAAGGCTCCAGGTGAGGACCTTATTTCACCGGAGGCTGTTAAAAACAATCTGGACTGGTGGGCCCCTATCCTGGTACCGCTCTTTACCTATATAGACACCAACGGTCAAATTCCCAAGGACTGGGGGGTAGCGATCATTGTCCCCATGTTTAAAAAGGGCAAGAAGGATGATCCTGCCAATTACAGACCCATCAGTTTGCTCAACACCATCAGCAAACTTTATGCGGGACACCTATTAGGGATTGGCTGGAACAGGAAAATCTCCTCGCTGAGGAACATTCAGGCTTCAGGGAAGGGCTCTCTACTATTGATCAGTGCCTAGTGCTACAACATCTCATTGGGAAATACTCCTCCTGCAGGGTGACCTCACTTTATGCCGCCTTCATTGATCTCAAGGCAGCATTCGATTCCATCTCATGTGTCAAGCTATGGGAGAAGTTGGAGGCCTCCTCCATTGACTGGCGTCTGCTATATCTTCTTTGCACCCTGCATCTGGACACTTCACTCAAGGTGAGAAGTAGCCCGCAAGGCGACCTCACAAGAGCTGTACCAACTCAGAAGGGCGTCAAACAAGGATGCATTCTGGCCCCATTCCTCTTCATTTTCTACATTAACTCTATGGTGGGCCAGCTCAGCAATCCAGATTTCCACCCTCCTAAGCTTGCGGGGAGACACATTGCCACCCTGTTATATGTGGATGATGCAGCCACCCTCTCAAGGACCCCCATTGGCCTTAGAAGAGCACTTGTGGGCCCTCATGTCATACTGCAAGGAGGACAGCCTGGAAATTAACTACCACAAAACTAAAATCATGGCCTTTGTCAGGAGGTTCAAGATCCACTCTTGGAGGATCGAGGGACATGAGATTGAGCAAGTTGCACATTTCAAATACGTGGGAGTAGTTTTTCATTCTGGTGGCTCTAGAAAAGCTCATGGAGAACACGTGGCTCTAAATGCCCAGAGAAGCTCCTCTGCCATTCTCCAATTCCTGCGGACAAGAGGAGGCATTATCTACCCACGGCGCCTGAACTGTGCATAGCCAAGCCACTAGCTCAACTCCTCTATGGTGCACAACTGGGCCCTTTTCACTATATTGTGACTCTGGAAAGTGTACAATCTAAATTCCTGAGATGTGTCTCCAATGCCACTCTGCACCTGGAGATGGGCCTGATAAAGATTGAGGCTAGGGTGTGGGTGACCACTCTCTGCTGTTGGCTCCGACTATCCTTTCGCCCAATTGGTCTTGCCCCCCTAACCTTACACGACGATTACCAATCTAGTTGGATTCAGACAATTGAGGCAAAAATAGCTGCATTAGGCCTCTCCCCCTGGGCTTGTTCAACATGGGCTACAATCAGGCAAAAGCAACCATCAAACAGCACAATATAGACACTGAGCACCAAACTGATCTCAGCTGTGTTCCAAAATTTCATATCATTGATGGGCTTCGATACTCTGCTTCTCCAGCAGCATACCTCACCCAACTGGAGGTCCCTAACCACAGAAGGGCATTCACCTTGGCTCTCTGCCATGGCCTCCCCTCGGCAGTGCTGAAAGGCCGCTATAGAGGGACCCCATTTGCAGAGCGACTGTGCCCCTGTGGATTAGGGCAGATGGAAACTACTGAGCATGTTCTCCTCTACTGCTCGTTCTATAGAGACATTCATGCCTCTCTCATCCTTCCATGGCTAAGCAAGTACCCAGGTCGTCCGAGCCAATTCTACAGCTCCTTGCTACTCTCTGACTCTGCGATCAGCATTTGTCAGCGGATGACGGGCAGTGAGCCCCTCCAGCCTTCATCTGACTCTTTGTGACTCTGGGCAGGCCCTATAATTGCTCACGTGCCTCCCATTTCTACTTCTCGTTATATCCTCAATTTGGTAGATTTCCAGTCTTATTAGGATTTTATATATTTCTGCTACCTTTTAACCTTATTACAATTTTATGCCTTCTTTTATGCCTTTTACTTCTACTGTCTCTCAGACGCTGAGGCCCTTGTGCATACTATTTTTTAGTCCTTTTAGTATTATTAGTCCTTGGACCAAGTCTCACGATCAGTGAGACCCGGTTTGGGGCAGTGAGTGGGGAAGGAGCCCTGGGCGGCCAGATCGGCTGCCCACACGATTGCCAGATCCATGACGGAGCTGGCAGGGGCTGGGGGGAGAGAGCGCAGGGCATGCTGTCAAGACCCCCAGAGCCATGAGGCAGCTTCTTCCAGGGGTCTCCTCATGAGTAGCTGCGCCGCGGAGCCATGGCTACTCACGATCAGAAAGCACTCACTCCGCAAACCCGGGCTTTAGGGAGGGCTACCAAAGTGGGTGACCCGCTTGTAAGCCACCAGGCTCGCCTGCGAGCCTGGTGGTTCTTACGATCAACAAAAATCAGGCTAGGCTCTCCTAGCCTGATTTTTGTTGATCGTGAGAATTGCCCCATTATGTTCTTAATTTTAATTTCTAATTTCTATATGTAATCCTTTTTTAATCTAATCTCACTTTTAACATGTAATCACTCTTACATTTTAACATTGACTTAGTATTTTTAGTATTTTTATATGTATTATTTTATATGCAAGCATTTCTTTTATTGTTTATTTTATCTAATCTTACACTTACCATGTAATCACTCCTATAGTTTATGCTGGTCTGAGACCGTAATAAAGATTGATTGATTGGTTGGTTGGTTGGTTGGTTGGTTGAGTCCATCCACCTTGCTCCTAGTCATCTTCCTCTTCTCTTTCCTTCAACTTTCCCCAGCAATTATAGCTTCACTTAATTTGAACTAGTCACCACTTTGTGTATTTTAGAACAGGGATTAGACAATGGCCTTGGCCATCGTGGCTGGGGGAAATGGGAGTTATCAGTCCAAAAACAACTCCAGCCAGGTGTGTAGCTATAATTCAGTAGACGGGTTCAAAGAACCTGGGGCCCCCAACTCCACCCCTCCCTATTTTCTTCATTACCTCCCTCACTCTAAGCAGCCACTAGGAAGAGGGGTGAACACAGGCCCCCTCACCCCTCGCTACACCCCGGGCTCCAGCATATTTTGTTCCATCTTCATAGCTACTGTTTGGACTACAAGGGATCGTAATATGGCTGGTGTGTGTGTGTGGATTTCACTAGGGTCCCTTACTTCTAACAAAATACAACCACAGGGCTCTGTGGTTGCCTGGAGTCGAAACCAACTCAACAGAACACTTTACCTTTACTTTACTTCTCTCGTAATGATTCCTGTCTCATAACGTTCTTATTCAGCACTAGTGCAGTGTCTTTCCAGGGGCTGTTGCTGGTGCCAAACCGCTTTAAGAAATGTGTTGTTGTTGTTAAAAGGCATGTCTAAATATTCTTAATAACCACCATTCTAGCAGCGATACAGATGTTCCTCAGGTGCTCCAGCTGAGAAGATGCTATCAACAGCTCCTAGCTCCTAGCTCACCGTAGCAAAGGTAGTGTGTTAAATCAGCTTTATTCTAGCATCAAGCAGCAAATGAGAGCACCCAACTCTCAAACTTCACTGGAATGTGGCCAAGTGTCCCAACCAGTTCGCCATCATTCCATTCATAAGCTCTGTCATTCGGCCTCTTTATTCCATAGTTCTGAAACAAAGAAAGCCATAAAAGGAGTGTTAACTTATAAGACACAGGCTTCAAGCGGCCTTGCTTCAGATATCATACAACAATTTATTTCAGAGGTTCTCAACCTTGGGTCCTAGTCCCAGATATTGTCGGACTACCACTCTCCTCATCCCCAGCCACTATTGGGCTCATTGGTCTGTAGTCCAATAATGTTTAGGAACCCAAACTGGGAAATCCCTGATCCGTTTTTCATCTTTCATCTTCTAGCCCTACCTGGGAATGCCAGGGATTGAACCAGGGACCTTCTGCGTGCAATGCACAGGCACTACCACTGAGCTACAGCCCCATCCACTAACAATCTTATGTAATCTAGAAGGCTGTGATTGCGCATCATTGCCAAATATGTGCAGAAAACCACACTATATTATTATAAACGTGACGGTTTCAGGTTAATTCCTAAATAGGAGTGTTTTTATTTATTTATTTATTTATTTATTTATTTATTTATTTATTTTTATTCATTACATTTATAAACCGCCCCATCCAGAGGCTCTGGGCAGTGTACAACAACTTTTTAAAAGACATAGAAACACACAATTCAAAACACAGTGCTAAAAACAATATTAAAACAATTAAAAAACAATTAAAACCATTTAAAACCAATTAAAATACTTTTTTTAAAAACCAAAACACTTTATAAGCCTTGGAAGACCAGGCCAAACAAATAGGTTTTTAGGGCTCTCTTAAAGGCTGACAGCAAGCCTAAAGTGCGGATATCTGCCAGGAGTGCATTCCAGAGCCCAGGAGCAGCTACAGAAAAGGCCTAGTTCTCAGTTGCCACCAGACAAACCGGTGGTAACTGGAGACTGACCTCTCCAGATGACCTCAATGAGCGATGGGGATCATACTGAAGAAGGCGCTCTCTAAGGTAGTCTGGACCCAAGCCATTCAGAAGTTTAAAGGTAATAACCAGCACTTTGTATTTCGCCCGGAAACATATCAGCAGCCAGTGCAGCTGTTTTAAGACAGGCATAATGTTGTCTTCCATGTATGAATTTTGTAACTGTGAGGAGTCTCAGGAGTCCCGTACTTGTGTGAAGGAAAAAAGTCTGAGCATGGCTTGTCTCTTTCTGTCCTTGGTTTCTGATTCAGTTCCAACATCATGTGCATAGGAGATGCTTTTGATCATTTACAAGGGGTGCCATAGCTTCCTCTGGCCGTTGCTTACCTGAAAAGGTTTGGAGCCCACCCACAGGCTTTGACACAGTTCCTTCCGCAAAAGGTTCAGGGGTGAAATAAAATTATTAAGTAGCAAAGGAAGATCCAAGGCTGTCCTGTCTGTGAATGGGAACATACTGGAGAAGTGGAGGTCCTGGGGTGTGGCCGGGCAGGTCAATCAGTCAGGGTAATAAGAGTCAAGACTTCAGACAGCTCCAAGCAGAAAACTTGGCCCAAACTGCTCTGGAGCCCAACAAAGCCTTTATGTGCTCCCTACCAGGTCTCAAGTATAGAACTTTAACTATAAGCACTCTGAAAAATGAGGAGATATACTTCTTACTGAAGAATTGAGGAGAACGCTACCTTCCCATCTCCACAAGTAGAATGATGAGGGGTGTATGTGTGTGAAAGAGAGAGAGGAGAGATGGGTGAAATGAAATGAGGTTAGAGGGGACGGGTGAAATGTATAGAGCTGTGTGTTTTTATGTTTCCTGGCCAAGAAGGGGGTAAAGCCCATACTAAGCAAGTCCAGCAAAGAAAAGCCCTTCAGCCAAGATTGGGAAGCCCCTATGGAGAGGTGGGGGGATTTTAGAAAGATCAGTTGGGAAGCAGTTAGAGGGCACTTGGGAATGAACTGTTGACGTGAACAGAACACACAAATGGTTTGTGTAAAGTGTCTAAAACAGCCTGGATGAGAAGGCTGGGAAACATACAGTGACATGTTCATTGATATACATGTAAAAACTTGCAGGAAACAGAGTGAGAACTTAAGAACCTTATAAGAGCTGTATAAACCTTATGTGTGAAAAGCTGCTGTAACATTCAACCGTTTCATAACCAAGGAGTTAACCACTTTATAGCAGAGAACCAAGCTAAGAACAGAACTTGTAAAATAAACTTTTGTTTTATTCATCTTTAAAGAATCTGGGAGTAATGCCTATAACACCATGTTACCCAGAAGTGCACCTTGGTAATTTTGGACCTAGAGGCCTTTGGAGGCCCCCCTCCCCTGAAAATTGAGCATCACCATGCTCGGCTGGGCAACCACACCAACTGGGACAGACTAAAGGGGATTTGGAGGCCCCTAGGGGCTGTGGAGGCCCTGGACGTGGGCCTGGAAGTCCACTTGTAAGAGTGCCTCTGGTATTACCTGAGCAGAAGACCATTATATACATAGTTCCTGAGATCCTGAACATTCACACAGAGACTTTAAATGATGACAGCCAAATAAAGGAATGCTGAGAGAAATAAAAATAATCAATAAGCACAAAAAGCACAATGGGGGGTGTGTGTCTTCAGAATAGCGTCTATAAAATGAAAGCCCAACATTCAGGGAAAGAGCCATGGGGTGGGGCAGATCCTCACAGGCTCCCTGTGATCACAGCTCTGTCTTCTCCTTACCAGATTGTCCCCAAGCAATCCAACATTCACTCCAGTGTGTGGTCAGCAAGTTAAGGGGTTGAACTGGAGCAAGCAGAGGCTGAAGCGAGCGTGCCAGCCATGGGGTGTGTGCTAACTTCGCAAGCAAGTTTGTGCTGTTGGAACTATTGGGTCAGACCTGGAGTTGGAGGCAAGATCTCACTTCAGGGTGCCATTCCTGTTTCCTGAAGCCGACTTCAGACTGGCTGCACTTGCATCAGACCTCTCTGTTTTCTAAAACCGTCGAACAGGTGGCATATTGCAATTATTTCATGAGACAAATTTTGCACTAAATGCAGCTCTATTTTGCACTAAAAGACACTCTATTTTCCAAACATATTGAGGAAGGGAAATGTACACAGAAATCCTATTATTTACTCAGCTGGTGTTGCAGTCATAGCTCTTTCCAGATCAGTTTGAAAAATGGTGTCCCACAGTCTTGGGGGTGGGGGTGTGTGTGGAAAGCTCATTAAATGAAGCGTGGTTTTTGTGTGGTTTTTTTAAAAACTGAGAGTCAACATTTCAGATTTTCCATTTGCATCATACTAACCCACCATGAAGGGTCTATGTTTCACCTCAAATGGGCGCACAAAGAGGAATGGAATGGATAAATGCCAATAAACGTCTTCTAACGTGAAATGCAAGCATTAGTTGCAGTATTTCCTTTCTCCCAATTACAGTTCCCGGAAAAGACTGAAAGGTTCTGTTGAATGAAATCAAAATGTTGTCTTTATTATTCCAAACTCTTTTCTCCTGACCGTGGTAGCTTTCTGCAGCATAATGACTAAGTACTAACCAATTACAAATGTCAAAGGGCTTGGATCTATGCTGTTCTTTCCCCCCTCTGCGTCTGAGTTTATTTTTTAAAAGCTACACTTTATATACAAACCCCGAAACGGGATGCCAGATTCAAAGAAAGGAGACTGTGAGAAATGAAACATGTCTGTTTTGCAGGGGAACTTGGGAGCCAGGATAATCCCCACCCACTTCCCTATCTGGTTGGCATGTTGGCCTCTTGCTTTTTACATGATAACACTAGGTCCAAGTTACTTAGGAGCAAACTAGATGGTACATAAAAGGGCACAAAACAAAGCGGCAACAAACGGATTGTTTTTAAATGAAAAGCCTCAGAAGGCTGCAATTTCGAGCAGAGGCTCCACATAATTTCTGAGGCTCCCCTCCCACCACTGCCGCCAAGTTTACTTCTGGTACCAGAGTCAGACTTAGAACAACGCCTGTGATGAAAGACCACTGGGACGATAAGGAGGGGAGGAGGAGGTTTTCCATCCTTCACCCATATTTTCCCAACCTATGGACTTTGGGCTGATTCACATAATCAGAATGATGTTAGTTAAGTGGCAAATCTGAAAAAAGAGGAATTATTGATGAAGATTTCTAAAAAAGAAAGAGAACTTCTATGGGCTAAGGACAAGAAGAAGACTATTCAAGTCATTAAAGTGCTTCAGCACCAGCTCTCTGTGCTATGATTAAATGAAGTTGAACGGAACCTAAAATATGCGAAGCAAAAGTCATTTGAATTTGCAAACAAACCAGGCAAGTTGTTGGCTTGGAAAATTAGAAGTGAGAAAAAGAATAAATACATATCCAGGATATTAACAAAAAATGGGCTTTCTTATGACGAAAAGGAAATAAAAAGGGAATTCTATAGATATTATTCTGAATTATATAAAGGAAACAAAGCAGAAGATATAAAAATCGACAAATTTTTCAAGACACAAAATATTCCAAAACTTTCTAAGGATCATATAGAAATTATGAATGCACCGATATCAATAATGGAAATAACAGAAGTAATAAATCAAAGCAAAGCTAATAAGGCGCCAGGGCCCAATGGGTTACCAGCTTTGTACTACAAATCTTTTAAAGATCAAATATTACAGCCTTTACAATGGACGATGAATGATATTTTGCAAAGAGGGATTATGCCGGAGTCTTGGAAGTATGCCAATATTGCAGTAATCCCAAAACCGGATCAAGATTTAACACAAGTCAAAAACCGGATCAAGATTTAACGCAAGTCAAGATCTCACTCTTAAATAATGATTATAAACTTTTTGCCGCCATTTTGGCAAGGAGAATGAAGGTTGTATTAAGACTTTTTATTCATGAAGATCAAGCAGGCTTTTGGCCAAAACGGCAATTAAGAGATAATGTGAGAACAGTCTTGAATGTATTGGAGTATTACGAAAAACATAATGATAAACAGATAGCTATGATCTTTCTGGACGCAGAGAAAGCATTTGATAATGTCTCCTGGCAGTTTATGTCGAGGCTACGAGATGTAATGGGAGTTGGAAATAATTTTATTAGGGCTATCAAGACAATATATTCTGAACAATATGCTAAAATTATTATAAATGGGGAACTATTAGATAATTGTAAAATACAAAAAGGAACTAGACAAGGTTGTCCACTTTCCCCATTACTTTTTATATTAGTACTGGAAGTGCTTTATAGAAATATTAGAGAAGATGATCAAATACAAGGCCCAAAAGTTGGGAAACAGGAGTATAGACTTAGAGCCTTTGCAGATGATGTAGTGTTTTTTCTAGAAAATCCATTAGAGAAGATCGGAAGACTCTTGGAAAAAATACAACAATTTGGCCAACTGGCTGGGTTTTATATAAATAAGATTAAAACGAAGGTGTTGACAAAAAATATGGACCAGAAATCTAATGATAGATTCTTTGAAATAAGTGAACTGAAAGTGGAGAAGAAAATTAAATACTTGGGCGTCTGGTTGACAAACAAAAACTCTTTGTTGTTTTCAAATAATTATATCAAAATATGGAATACAGTAAAAACTGACTTGCAAAGATGGACTAGAATGAACTTATCTTTAATGGGAAGAATTTCAGTTGTGAAGATGAATGTTTTACCTAAAATGCTCTTTCTTTTTCAGACTATCCCCATAATCAACACCTTAACTTGTTTCAAGCAATGGCAAAAGGACACAACCAAATTTGTTTGGCAAGGGAAAAGACCAAGAATTAAATTTAAAAATTTAACAGATGTTAAAGAAAGAGGTGGTCTTAGCCTGCCAGATTTAAGGTTGTATTTTGATGCTGTTTGTTTGACGTGGTTAAAAGAATGGATAACATTAAGAAATCCCAGAATACTTGATCTGGAAGGATTTGATAGAAGGTTTGGATGGCATTCATATCTGTGGTATGATAAAAGTAAAGTGCATAAAGATTTTCTTAATCACTATGTAAGAAGGGGTCTAATGAGAGTGTGGGTAAAATATAAAAAATGGTTGGAATTTAAAACTCCATTTTGGCTATCCCCGATTGAAGCTTTAGCACGTAAAGAGATAAATATGCAACCTGAATGGGGTACCTATAGGGATTTGTTATGTTTCCAAGAAAAGGGCTGTAAGTTTAAAAACCTAACTGATGTACAAAATTTGGCTAGTAACTGGTTTCAGTACCATCAGTTAAATGAAATCTATAAGAAGGATCTTAAAGTTGGATTTGAGGATCAAATGTCGAGATTTGAGAAGGAGTTGTGTGAAAATGATGAAAAATTAGTTTCTAAGATGTATAAGCTGCTGCTTCTGGAGGAGACAAGAGATGAAGTGGTTAAAATGACTATGATAAAATGGGCTCAAGATGTGGGTCATAATATACATATGGCAGCTTGGGAAAAATAATGGAAAATAGATTTAAAGTTTACTGCATGTTATACTTTAAAAGAAAATTATTATAAGACGATGTACAGGTGGTATTTAACACCCAAAAAATTAGCATTAATGTATAAAAATGTTCCAAACAAATATTGGAAATGTGGACACTGCGAAGGACCTTTTTTTCATATGTGGTGGTCTTGCGGGAAGGCAAAGGCCTTTTGGGATATGATATATAATGAGTTGAAGAAAATTTTTTAAATGACATTTCCTAAGAAACCAGAATCCTTCCTGCTGGGAATAACGCAAGGAGAGTTTTCCAGGAGAAATTTAACATTTTTTATGAATGCAACCACGGCGGCCAGAATAGTATATGCGCAGAAATGGAAGGACAATGAAATGCCCTCAAAAGAAGATTGGCTGATAAAAATTTTGGAATATGCTGAGATGGCAACACAGTACTGATAAGGGATGAAAACTTGGAATGTTTTAAAGAAGATTGGAAACCATTCTTACTATACTTAAAGAACTATTTTTCTAATATCGATTTTTCAGCAGGGTTTGAAATTTAGTAATAAATAGCAGGTCGGGTAGAGTAAAATCGATTTTGTAATGTGTAGGATATATGCTTTGAATTATTATAGCAATGGTTGATTGTATAGTTAATGAATCGCACAGACTGGTGAGTGGGAAGTCAATATTTACTTAATTAGATGTAATGGGATTGTTAAGATATTGTAAAAACCAATAAAATTTTAAAAAGCAAAAAAAAGTTAAGTGGCAAATCTGATATCTTAGCTGCGCATGTCCCCTCCCCACAGAATGCGTTGTGTGAACTCAGATATTTTTGTCTGTCTGTCTGTTTGTTTGTTTGTTTTTTCAGTTTTTATACCACCCTTCCAAAATGGCTCAGGGCGGTTTACAATTAAAACAAAACCATTAAAATCAGTTAATAAAAACAAAAAATTATAAAACAGTATAGAACAACAATTAACAATTAAACATCATAAAACATCAATTAAACAATCACAACAATTAAAAAACCCTGAAAATCAGGTTACAACATTAAAACCAATTACAACTATTTAAAAACCCTGGAAGGCCAGGCCAAACAGATAGGTTCTAAGGGTTCTCCTGAAGGTCAGCAATGAATTCAGATTACGGATTTCTGCCAGGAGTGCATTCCACAGCCCAGGAGCAGCTACAGAGAAGGCCCGCCTCTGAGTCACCACCAGATAAACCAGTAGTAACCGAAGACGGACCTCCTCGGATGACCTTAATGTGCGGTGGGGATCATGCAGAAGAAGGCGCTCTCTAAGATAACTTGGACCTAAGCCATTCAGGGCTTTAAATGTAATGACCAGCACTTTGTATTTTGCCCGGAAACATATTGGCAGCCATTGTTAACTGTTTCAAAGCAGGCATTATATGGTCTTTCCAGGTTGCCTTGGAGACCAATCTGGCTGCCGCATTCTGAACTAACTGAAGTTTCCGAACAACATACAAAGGCAGCCCCATGTAGAGGGCATTGCAATAGTCAAACCAGGAGGTTACCAGCTGATGCACCACTGTTTGCACCACAGGAAGTTACCAGCTGATGCACCATCTGTTGATCCCAGATCCACAATGTACCCCAAAAAACTTTAACTACAACTGATAAGCCAAATTCAGATCCAAGATTAATTTTAGTGGTTTGAAGCATGGAACTCAGGGATCAGTGGGAAAATCCTAAATTCACATGGACAGGCTCTGCGAGAGCATGCATGGATTGGAGATCTCAGATCTGCTCCTTAACATCATTCCGATAGTTAAGATCAGCCCTTTATGTGAGAACTGGACAGAAAGAAATGTGAACATCAGCCCCAAATGCCCTTATCGAATCTAGTGTGGTCCAAGCTGAAAGGTAGCCAGGGCTAAGACACCTTGCTCCCAGGGCCACCAGAAGGGGCCACTACGCTACTATTACACAGAGAGGAGAGCTGGTCTTGTGGTAGCAAGCATGACTTGTCCCCTTAGCTAAGCAGGGTCTGCCCTGGTTACATATGAATGGGAGACTAGAAGTGTGAGCACTGCAAGCTATTCCCCTTAGGGGATTGAGCTGCAATGCTCTGGGAAGAGTAGAAGGTTTCAAGTTCCCTCTCTGGCTTCTCCAAGATAGGGCTGAGAGAGATTCCTGCCTGCAACCTTGGAGAAGCCGTTGCCAGTCTGTGAAGACAATACTGAGCTAGATAGACCAATGGTCTGACTCAGTATATGGCAGCTTTCTATGTTCTTGCTCAGCCCTACTGGCCAGAGATGGTACTACTGCTACTCAACCCAACCAGACAAGGTAACTTGAGGAACCAAAAGGAGCCTGGCTGACTTAATTTAACAGTTCCTTGAGGACTGGTTAATAAGTCTGAACAGCTCCTCTAAGTGGCAACACAGACTCTCCTGGCCTACCCTACCTTCTTGACTCAGCGGCTCTAGTACCCAGCCATCAGTCTGGCTCCAACTGTGTCTTCTGCCTCTGGCCTTCTGTTTTGTCTATCCTAGGGACTCCTAGTCTTGGGTCCCCATATTATGTTGGACTACAACTTGGGTCCCCATATTATGTTGGACTACAACATCCACAGCAATAAAAAAGGTATAGTTCAACAACATCTGGGGACCCACGGTTCAAAGCCCCTGGTCTATCTAATCCAGTATTCATCTTTGCCACACTTCCTGTCCACAACTGTTCTTCAATATCCTGATCTGGTGCCTATCCTTGACTACACTGGCTACCTCTGGTCCTCCACTTTGCCCACCTATTCCTAACCTGGACGACCCCACTACAGTCTTTCTTGGAGACTGACCGAGGCCTGACATGCCTAATTGCTCAGGTCAGTAATCAAATCTGACTTGGAAAATTTTAGAGAGGCTAGAGTGCATCACCTAACACACGGGTCTATTGCTGCAAGGAGATTTCTCTTCCTGCAGATTCCCTCCTTTGGCCAACTATAGATGATAGTGTACAGGCTGCATTCCAGCCTGATGCTCCTTTGGTCACGTCAAGTCTCCAGACTCATGACCATGTGGTCTGACCTTCTACCACCATGTGGCATTAGTGAAGCAGTACGAAGACCTATAATGGTTATGAAAGATGGGACTGGATGGTCTGAATGAGCAATGATCACACAAAACCATCTACCAGTTTCTTTTTGTTTAACTACCATGGTCCAAGCTGAGCTGGGGTCTCCATTGACCACACACCAGACCATGGACAGCTCCAAAGGCCAGAGCCATCACCAAACAGAGTAACAGCGTGGTCATACAGCAAAGGAAAATGTTGTACTAGTTAAGGCCACCAAAAGAATGCTAGTCTTGCAGTTTCTGCCTAGTCAGGCAAGTTGGCCCTGCCCCTTTCCTTGAAGAGTCTCTACTCTTTCAAGGGACCTTGCCCAATTCCTCAGAAACTGGCTCTGGTAATGTCACAGCAGGGCTTGTCCTGACACATTGGCAAACCCTCCACATGGCCAGAGGCACTCACTCAGTTTGCTGGGGAGGTGGGTGCCAGTGAGGTCACAATGTTGAGGCTGCCAGGGTAGGTCTCAGGTGGAGGTTCAAGCAGGACTTCTGATGAAGGCAGATACAAGGCAGCCGCAGGGTCGGGAGGCTGGTAGAAGGTGGAGACAGGCTGCAGGGTGCTTTCCAGTTAAGCTGCTCAACAGCAGCAAAATGCTTCCGTTCAGGCAAATTGCTTTCAAAACATAAACAGCAGAGGGAACATTCTTGCGGAAACTAACAACCCCCCCAAAACAGCAACCTTTTCACACCGAATACATGACGTCCTAGCTCTATACGACCCCTGCTAACTAAGCAAAGAGGCATCTTTCAAAGTGGTGATTCTCTTATATTTATCGGGGGAGAGCAACTGGCCCTATCCAACCCCAGCACAGCAACCCTCCAGTGGCTGTTGCTGGTATCTGCCTTATGTTTCTTTTTAGATTGTGAGCCCTTTGGGGACAGGGGACCATCTTCTTGATGTATTATTTATTTTTCTATGTAAACCATTATTATTATTATTATTATTATTATTATTATTATTATTATTATATCGCAGTGATTCAATTCAAAACAAGGCATCGGAAATGTGACCAGCACCCTGCTGTCTGCGTAGGGACTGCAGTGTCACAATACAGTTAGTGTGGAAGCACACTTCAGAGATCCACTGTGACCGCATTGCAGGATGTAATCTGGAAAGCGCCCAGGAGACAACAGAAAGCACAAGCTGAGGCTTGAAGATCTCTGCTACTGGCTGGGTTCAGAAGCAAGAGCCTAGAGACAAGGCCAGCAAGAGCTATTTCCCCTCAGCAATAAGCACACTAGACTGAGTGGCTTAAGAGAGCAGAGGAGCTGGGGTTGCCTGCCTGCTGGCTTCCAAGTAGTCCTCACAAGGGGACCCTTTCCCTTTTCAGAGTAGCCCTCAACCCAAGTTCCTTTCTAGCAGCCAGGAGGCACTTTGCCTGCATTTGCAGAGGGCTTCACGGGCTTTCATCCGGCTCTGTTCGATCAGATGGGAAGGCTCCTCCTCATCAGAGTCCACAGAGAATCTTGAGGGGACCCTCCATGACCACGATGGTCCGGGTTGGGGTCTAGGTGTCTCCCTCACAGAGGGTTCTGGGATGCTCCATTCTGCGGTGTCCCCTGGCTCCATGCAGTGTTCCTTCTAACAGGAATTGCTAGATGTTGTTAACTGCAACTCCCATAATCCCCAGCCAGAGGCTATTGCAGCTGGGGATGCTGGGAGTTGTAATGAACAACATCCGGGAATCCCTGTTAGAGGGAACACTGTCTCCAAGACTCAAGAAGAGCTTTGGATGGGTCCCTACTCCCTGTTTCGATAGTCTCTGCACTATCTGGGGCTTTGGTGGGTATGCCTGGGACCTCTAATTCATTGGTCCTAGCCCCCTACTGATCCTGTTCAGACTCACTGCTGAGTCCCCCATCACGATCTGGTTCCCTGACTACCTCCTGGTTGGACTCCTCCACGTCTAACTCTGGTGGTCTGGGGAAATCCCTGACAGGACTTCTGCTTCAACCAGCAAATCCTCAGGGAGTTCCTCCAAGATGGAGGACAAAGGCAGAATTGTGTCCTCAGGTCAAAGTGGAGGTGCTGGCTTGGATTCCCCTGGTTTTCCTGTTAAGGGGGGTTCCCAATGGCAAGGGGTCTCCTGGTGTCTGGAACCTCGATTATTCCCAGCCTGTCTGAACTCTGAATTATTCTTTAAGTGGTAGTGTGTGTGTGTGTGTGTCCTGGATTGGGAGTCTTGACATCAACTCTCATTACCTTTTATTAATCTTTTATAATACATGTGACAGTATACTGCTATATTCATCTCTATACAATTACTTAGAAACATTTGCCTCAGAGAACTGCTATGAAGATTAATGGGTGCTCAGAGAGATCAATATTTGAATGTTTCCTTCTGCTAGGGGCTTTAGCCATTTCTAAAACCACTGTTGTCAGACTGACAGAAATATATTTGCAAGTCTTCAGAATGAGTGAGTCCCCCGCCCCCATTAACGTTATGCAATTCACTTGAAAACTGCAGCTGTGGAAGAGCTAATTTCTAGCTTCCAGTATTGCACAGAAAAACAGGAGCGTGAGATCCAAGTGCCTGACAGCCAAAACTTTCCTTAATCTTGGAAAGAAACGTGATGTGAGGGGGAAAAGGAAAGCTGATGTATTAGGGCCCACATGGGAAATATGAATCAGCAACACGAGACTGAAACACGCACATTTGATTGCCTTTCTAGCATACATTAAAAAGTATTCTAAAACAGGCCAATAATGGTAGATGGTGGAATTGCTCAACTTGGCATGTTTAGGGATTAAGATGGAATTTTCCAGTTCAGGTCACCATATCAGGAATATAAACAGAGTGGAAACAATACAGAGATCGTAAAGAGGCTGACATGTGAGGAAATGAATTGCAAGGGGTTGATGTCAGGGGTCTGATGGATGGTTGATCCTTCCTAATGGCAGGGAGCTGGTCTCAATGACCTCTGATCCCTCCTCACTCGTTGATTCTGTAAGTCTATTAAATTATTAAGTTGGCAGGAAAAGATGTTAGCTGCAATGTGTGCAAAATCGCTTTATGGCTAAAAGCTGTAACAAAGGAGAAAGAGAACGACTATTTACAACATTCTCTTGGGGCGAATTGGGGGTGGAATAGCACTGTATGTTAAAGAAGGGATAGAATCTTACAAGCTAGAAAACCTAGGAAGACCAGACTGATGGATTTTAGTTTAAATTTATTTAGAGTTTAAGGAAACTCTGTGGGTGACAATACAAGGCCTGAAAGGAAATGTGCTACTAGGAATATGCTATTGCTCTCCTGATTAAAATGCTGACAGTAAATGGGAGTTACAGAAGGAAATCAGGGAGGCATCAAAGAAAGATAGAACTCTTAAAAAGGGTGACTTCAATCGCCCACTCATAAACTGGGTAAATTCACAGTCAACTAATGGCAAAGAGGCTAAATGTCTAGATACGCTGAACGACTGTGTCCTTGAACATTTGGTCATGGAACCAACCAGAGAGAAGGGGACCTTGGATTTAATCTTGAGTGGTGCACAGGACCTGGTGTGAGATGTCCGTGCCGTGGAAGCTGTAGGGAACAGTGACCATCATGTGATCAAATCCAGTATATATGTGAGAGGAGAATCACCAAGGAAGTCTAACACAGACACTTTGAACTTCAGAAGATGAAACTTCTCTAAAATGAGGAGTTTGGTGAAAATAAAACTGAAATGGAAAATCAAAAGAGTCACTTTGCTCCAGAATGCATGTAGTTTATTTAAAACCACAATAATAGAAACCCAGTTAGAATGTATACCAAAAAGGAGGAAAGATACCACCAAGACCAGAAGAATGCCAGCATGGCTAACAAGTAAAGTCAATGAAACTATAAAGGGGAAGAAGACTTCCTTCAGAAATTGGAAAGGCCTGCCCAAATGAAGAGAACAGAAAGGAACACAAACTCTGGCCAAAAAATAAAAATAAAAAAGCAAGGAGACAACAAGGGAGGCAAAAAGAGAGTTTGAGGAATGTTTAGCTAAAAGCATCAATGGGAATAACAAAACTTTTTTAAATTCATCAGAAGCAGGAAACCTGCCAGGAAGGCAGGTGGTCCATTAGATGATGGGGGCATTGAAGGGATTAATAAGGAGGATATGGAAAATGCAGAGAAACTAAATGTGTTCTTTTTATTGGTCTTCACAGCAGAGGATACTGAGTGTATACCTGTGCAAACCAAGCTTCTCAGGGACACAGGCTAAAGAACTGAGTCAGATAGAGGTGATGAGAGATGATGTTCTAAACTGTCTGGAAAAACTAAACTGTCTGGAAAAACTAAAAACAAATTGACAGGGCCAGATGGCATCCACCCTAAAGTCCTTAAAGAACTCAAATGTGAACTTGCTGGCCTCCTTGTAAAAATATGTAACTTATCCCTACAATCAGCTCTGTACCAGAAGACCTAAAAGTAGCCAATGTAACACTGATTTTCAGAAAGGGGGGATATGGGAAATTACAGGCCAGTTAGCTTAATGTCTGTGCCAGGCAAATTGATGGAAAGCTTTCTCAAAGATAACATTGTTAAGGAGAACCAGCATGCCTTCTGCAATGGTAAATCTTTCCTCACAAACCTTTCGGAGTTCTTTGAGAGTGTCAACAGGTGTGTGGATAAAGGTGATTAAGTTGACATAGTATACCTGGACTTTAAAAAAGCTTTTTTAAATTTATTTTTATTTATTTATTCGATTTCTATACCACCCTTCCAAAAATGGCTCAGGCTCATCAAAGACTCTTGAGAAAACGTAGAAGCCATGGGATAAGGGGACAGGTTCATGTGTGGATTGGTAATTCATTGAAGAACAGGAAACAGAGGGTAGGTATAAATGGACAGTGCTCTAAATGGAGAGAAGTAAGAAGTGGGGTCCCCCACAAGTGGGACCAGTGCTCTTTAACTTGTTCATAAATAATCTAGAAGTTGGGGTAAGCAGCAAGGTGGCCAAATTTGTAGATGACACCAAACTATTTAGGGTAGTGAAATCCAAAACAGATTGTGAGGAGCTCCAAAAGGATCTCTCCAAACTGGGGGAGTGGGCGACAAAATTGAAAACGTGGTTCAATGTTAGCAAGTGTAACGTGATGCATATTGAGGTTAAAAAAAACAACCCTCCTCAACTTTACATATATGCTGATGGGGTCTGAGCTTCAGTGACTGACCAGGAGAGAGATCTTAGGGTCATGGTGGACCACTTGCTGAAAGTGTCAACACAATGTGCAGCAGCTGTGAAAAAGGCCAGTTCCATGCTTGGATCATTAATAAGGAGATTGAAAATAAAAATGCTAATATCATAATGACCTTATACAAATCTATGGTGCAGCCACATTTGGAGAACTGTGTACAGTTATGGTCACCCTACCTCAGAAAGGACATTGTAGAACTGGAGAAGGTGCAGAAGAGGACAACCAAGATGATCAGGGGCCTAGAGAACCTTCTTTAATAGGTAAGGCTACAACACCTGGGGCTTTTTAGTTTACAAAAAAGATTACTGAAGGGTGACATGATAGAGGTCTATGAAATTATGCATGGTGTAGAGAGAATCTTTTCTCCCTCTCACATAACACTAGAACCAGGGGTCATCCCATGAAACTGATTGCCAAGAAATTTAGGACAGGCAAAAGGAAGTAATTTTTCACACAATGCATAATCAGCTTGTGGAATTCTCTGCCACAAGATGTGGTGACAGCCACCAGCCTGGGTGGCTTTAAGATGGGCTTAGATAAATTCATGGAGGACAGGTCTATCAATGGCTATTAATCAGAGAGCTACAGGCCACCTCCAGTCTAAGAGACAAGATGCCTCTCAAAACCAGTTGCTGGGGGAGCAATCGCAGGAGAGAGGGCATGCCCTCAGCTCTTGCCGGTGGCTTCCAAGAGGCATCTGGTGAGCCATTATGTGAAAAAGGATGCTGGCCTAGATAGGCCTTGGACCTGATCCAGCAGGGATGTCCATATGTTCTTATGACAATTAGAGCATAAGCATAAGAATTGTCTTGGTGGATCAGGGACAAACTGCATTCTGTGTTTATAACAGAGGTTCTCAAACATTTTGATATTATGACCTCTTGTAAAAGTGTGTGTGTGTGTGTGTGTGTGTACATGACCCCCTCTCCCCGCCCTGATGTTGTGTTGAAACATTAGGATTAGTGTTCAAAAATTAGGATTATGTTGTAATCCTAATTTTTGCACCGTTTCTAATTTTTGAATAGTATTTTTAAAAAAACAAACCCTGCTATTTCAAAATTATTCTTCTGAATTTTGGAACTTTGAGTCAGAAGAAGCTTCCCCACAATATTTTCTGTGCTTGTATTGTATCTCTAAAGTCCACACAGAGCTTTGGGTTTTCTGCCACCCAAATCCATACAAAGCTGCGAAGAGGCACAGAAGCAGCACTTATTTGGCCAATGGGCCCAAAGAGTTCCCCTTGGGAGGAAACTAGTGAGAGGGAACTATTTCCAGGCCTCTCCGCCAAAGAAGAGCCACTGCTTTTTCTGCCCTCAGCTTTGTGTGGGACAAGATTGATGCATGGTTTTGGGCTCCTGTTTCCCTGTCCGCCTCCTGTCACCCCTGACCGTCCCCACACCTTGGATATGTCATGTAAGTCCCCTGCCTCCTGACAGCTCCCTCCTGACCCCAGACCCCCTTTTAAATTGCTTGAATGTGAAGTTGCAGCCCAATCCAGGTCACACCGGCAGTGCAGGAGTAGTAAGTTTCATTCTTTCCCCAGTGATGTTTTCCCACTGAAAACGTCCTCCAAAGTTGCTCTTTGAAATGCTATTTGCAGCAAAAGTTCAATTGGTCCCACCCCTCTTGTTTTCACCGAAGGGAAACCAAGGACCCCAGGAACCTCACAAGTGGGACATGAAAGACAGAATAATCTCCTCTTCTGTGTCACAGGAATACTGGCCCTAAAAAAGTTTGTTTCATTGATAGACCAGCCCTCCATGGCATGTCCCCTTCTTTTAAGATGCCTTCTAATCTAACAGCCATGGCTATACCTTGTGGGAGCAAATGACCTAAACTGAGTCTACAGTTGTGTGAAGAGGCACTTTCTTTTGTCTGGGCTGATTCTACTGTCAATCAATGTCATTGGGCAACCCCATGTTCTAGTATTCTAGTCAGAAAGACTCAATGGGGACAAGATGGACCATGGAACTACTGAGAAATAGAGGTGAGCAGAGAGGTGAGCTGGTCTTGTGGTAGCAAGCATGACTTGTCCCCTTAGCTAGGCAGGGTCTGCCCTGGTTACATATGAATGGGAGACTAGAAGTGTGAGCACTGTAAGATATTCCCCTTAGGGAATGGAGCTGCTCTGGGAAGAGCAGAAGGTTTCAAGTTCCCTCCCTGGCAGCATCTCCAAGATAGGGCTGAGAGAGATTCCTGCCTGCAACCTTGGAGAAGCTGCTCTCAGTCTGTGAAGACAATACTGAGCTAGATAGACCAATGGTCTGACTCAGTATATGGCAGCTTCCTATGTTCCTAGACACCGTTTGATTTTTGCTGTTTACTGGTCTGGCTTCCTGAAGCCCCTTCCCACCTTGTGATCCTATGCAAAATTTTAATACCACATTTAATGTACTAATTGGAAGTTGCAGGAGCTGCTTTCTCATGTTTCCATTTCATAACACCATTTCAGGAACAGTTGCAATCTGGGAGATCACGCTTTGCTAACAATGAAGGTATGGGAAGGAACCACATTGTTGGACCCCTCCCATTTGATTTCCTAGGTCAAAATATCTCTGGGGCAGTGTGGGAGGTGACCATAAGGAGCATCAACCATCTGCAAAATAAAAAAAACTGTCTGTTATTACTTGGTAAGTGGTCATCTCCACGGATCACACTCCTATAATATATTAGAATCTCTTCACATATGCACTGAAGAGGTGGAGATTCTGCTTTAACCCTTTACCTCTCTGCATAGTGAGGAATTTCAGAAAGAGAAATAATAGACACATCATACAATATCTATGTGCAAAGTCACCCCGACTTGTATGTAAAATCTGCTTTGAGTTTTTGTGGTCTCTTTCTCCCTCTAGTGGCTTTAACATTAAAAAGGGTGTGCTAATTTATTATTTACTTATTACTTAAGAATGCATTCTGCAGGGTGGTTGTTTTTTTTAATTTGTGGAAGTATTATTTATTAACATTTCAGCTCCTTTATACGTAAGAATAAGAAGTTCTCAAATACAGCTTTGTATTTGGATACGACATTGTGATTTTTGCATGAATTGCACATCTTGCAAGTTATATAATAAAAATTAAAAACTTTCTAGGCAGATGTCAGGCCTCAGCAAGGCTCTCCTCTTGGATTTGGACTGCCAAGACAAGGGCATATGAAGGGTCCATGTCTGTAAGAGGCCCACACCTACCTAGTCGACCTCTGAAACCTTAGAGTGTCTGCTGTTGTTAGAGGAGAGCTGGTCTTGTGGTAGCAAGCATGACTTGTCCCCTCAGCTAAGCAGGGCCTGCCCTGGTTGTATATGAATGGGAGACTTGATGTGTGAATGCTGCAAGTTATTCCCCTTAGGGGATGGGACCACTCTGGGAAAAGCAGAAGGTTCCAAGTTCCCTCCCTTGCATCTCCAAGATAGGGCTGAGAGAGATTCCTGCCTGAAAACTTGGAGAAGCCACTGCCAGTCTGTGTAGACACAGCTAGACGGACCAATGGTCTGACTCGGTTTATAGCAGCTTCCTATGTTCCCTACTCTTTCTCAGGACCAGGACTCAATGGGGAGGTTTAATGGGCGTAATGGGAGCAACAGCGGGCCTTCTCCTCCTTCTGTCGGACCCATTTCACAATTCCCAGATGTCCCGCCCACCTGATGCAGCATTGAGGTGCCAAGGCATCTGGGACCTGTGAAACAATGCCAACAGGAAGAAGCAAAGGGTTCACTGCTATTGTTGCTTCTCACCATTGCCCAGTAATCCAGGACCTAATGTGTGTATGGGGGCGGTGAGGTGGCAGTGGGGAGCAGTGGCAGCGTTGGACACTATGTCAGGGCATAGCTGTGGGTAGTGGCCACTACGTGGCACAGGCTAGCAACCAGAACTATGACAGCCAGGCAACCAGTTGGGGCTTAGGGATCAAAACCCGTAGACAAAGGTCAGGAATGTGCCAGAGTTCTGCAAGCAGAGCTCTCTCCTAACAGAAATCATCCATAAAAGAATTTTTTTGTTTTCAAACTCTCTCCTTGCTAAAGAACATTGCATGGTACCAGGAGTGGGGTACAGGAAAAGGGGGAAACACACACTCCCACATGCCTCTGCAAGGCCAGACCCAGTCAATTCCAATCAACAACAAAAATAACAACTCTTAAAGGGACAGCGTACTATTCCCACACCTACCAACAAATTGTTCTGTGTCAGAGTTCCCCGAGGCGAATACTCTGCCATCTTGCCCCTTGTCATGACTTGCTGCACTGCAGCAGCTTCCAGATCTCCTTCTATTTTGGCCCTGCACTGTGAGGCCTATTATTGGCTTCCTTGCAGACAGGAAGACTATAAAGAGGCTTCCTGTCTGAAGCAGACTTGGTCTCATTTTCAAGTTCTCCTTGCTTTGAGTGCCTTCCTTCCTTCCTCCCTCTACTCAGCTGGACCTGCTGTGTTCCTGATCTTCGGCGACTGATTTGTCCCCAGTCCCTGACTGTCTGCTTGGCTTGTCCTCTGGCATGTTCCTGACTAGGGATCTGCAGAATGTTTCAATGTCAAAACGTTTTGACTTGAAATGGGCTGTTTCGGGTGTTTCAAGCTAAAAAAAGAACGCCCTTCAGATAAGAGGCCTGTTTTGAGTTTGGAACAAAACAAACCCATTTTGAGTCAAAACGTTTTGATGTTTTGAGCACCATTTTGGAGGCCTGTTTTTTCCTTGCTGATTGTTTTTCTGTCAGTCACTTGGCTTGCGATCTCCTTGCTTCTGGGTTGAATTGTTGAATTGTTAGGATTCCCCTTTACAAGTATATCCCCCAAACCAGTTCAGCCCAGTTCAATGGTTAGACCAGATCCAGTTCAGGCTGACACAGAACTGGACTGGATCAAGTCAGTTCAAATCCGAATCGGCCAAACTGGTTTCATGCATACCCCTAGTGGGTTTGGTGGTAGGGAGCACCTATCATGCCCTACTACCCAACCCACTTCCGTGTCCCTAGGAGCTACCCATGGGGAGGGGAACAATGGGGTGTTTTGAGTTTACTGATACAAACCTATGAGTTTGTATCCGTAATGCATACAGATTTTCACCTATAAAGAAGAAAAGAGAACAAGTATTGGCTCGGTGTCATAATTTTGTTCTAATGCATGTTAAGGATCTAAAACAGTAACACAAACAGCAGAAGTACCTTTACAAAGAGAATATATACTGTTACCTCCTCTTAGGGTACTTCAGAGATGCAATTAGGTTTTTTCTCTGAATGCCTGAGTCTCCCTAGTGTGTAAATACACACATGTGATGTGCCCATTTTTACCCCTACTAATTAAGCAAAGAGGCACCTTTCAAAATGGTGATGCTCTTGTATTTAGCAAGGGAGAGCAACTGGCCCTATCCAGACCCAGCACAGCATCCTTCCAGTGGCTGTTGCTGGGATCTACTTTGAGTGTCTTTTATACTGTGAACCCTTTGGGGACAGGGAACCATTTTATTCATTTTTCCATGTAAACCACAACTTTTTGTTGAAAACCAGTAAATAAATATTTGTCATAATAATAATAAGCAGATAATCATCATCTGCTGCTGATGATGATTATGACGATGATGACGATGACCAAAGGCTTATTTTCTAGAAATGGATAGTTTGGCCATGCAATAGTATGTAAGAAGGGCAGCATCAAACACACAGAAACTCTGGACTTGAGTGTGAAAACTATTTATCTGAAGCTGTATGTCATCAGGAAAGTTAATAGTCGCTCTTTTATGCTTGGTAGGTCTATAAATATAAACTGAATTGACTCACTGCAGGTTGGCCTTGGAACAGGGAACGATGTGATACAAATCATTTGATAGAAGAATGCCAACAAGATAAGCCAGGAGGAATGGTTCTCCCAAAGAGCTCTCTTTTGCTTCTGCACTAGGCAAGTCCCCGTGAATGCACGCAGAGCTGCTGTCTCTGGAAAAGACAAGAGGATCCAGAGTATGGATAAAAGCTATTTAAAGGAGGATGAATCACAATGTCTCTCTGTGCAGTGAGCCCTCACAAAAAGAACAGCTTTGGCTCCCTGAGAGATCAAAGCACACAATCTCTCTTTTTCACTCGAGTACACTTGAACCATACAAGGCTGGGAAACATTCAAGTACCTGTGCTGTGCTGCGTCAGATGGCCAGATGTCAACCCAGGGTTCATGCCTGTCTCTATAAAAGCTCCCAACTAGCACAAGTGGATGCAACTCCTCTTCCTCCCACACTGTTCTTCCACCAGTGATTTTGCCTACCTTTGTCCACTTGCTGTAGCAAGCAAAACTGTAATTGCTTTCTGCAAATGCGGGCAGAGGATGGTTAAAGGACCCAAAGGAGCATCAAGGCCAGAGATGCAGCTGCTTATTCTGATTTCCTTGGGGCAAGCATGGTCTCTCCAGATTGATAGCTGGCAACCTTAATGTTATTGGCATGTGTTTAACCTATGGGACCACTCAAACTAGTTAAGTGGGATACTTCTCTTTAAGCCATTTTAAATCCAGTTTAAACCAATCAGCTTAACTCCAAACATTCCATTTTGGCAGAAATATGATTCATTGTGATTGTGCATTTCGAAAGGCTGCTTTCAGTTTAGGGTTGCCTGCTCTTACCGGCTCATAGGTAAAATTAGTTTGGCCAGTTTTTTTAAAAACGCTGTGAGCTTCGGAACCTACAGATTTTGTCTCATCAGGTCTAAGTCAGAGCATGCTAAAAATAAAATGTGTTATGCATCCAGGTTGCATTTACCTGAACCCCTACTACCTCTCCACCATCGCAAGCAAAAGCATAGGCTTGACTGAATCAGAGAACAGCAGGCACTTTCCAGAGAAATGACACAGCATTTCTTCAGCAGCAGCCCAGCGATGTAGGAAGATGGAACTATTTTTAAAATGGGCATGGGGTTCTTTTTCTCCATAAACAAAACAAGAACAGAATGCCGAATTCTAATGTCTTGTTCCCCTGAAAAAACTTAAATTGCTCTATACCAGGGATTGTCAACTAGGGATACTTATCTGCTTCTACAAGGGCTTGAGCTTAGCTTTTTCTTTTTTTTTTAAATGAAAGCTGAAATCCAGGCAAATCCGGGTGGGCTAAGCTCTCCTGATGAGATGCCATGCCTCCCAGAATTCCAGGTTTCACCCAGATTTCAAGCTTTTCACCAGGAGAGCTTAGCCCACCCGGATTTGCCTGGATTTCATTTTTCTTTTTTTCTTTTTTTAAAGCTAATCTCTAGCCGTTGTAGAAGCAGAACTATGGAGCAAAATGTGCAGCCACTATTCTGCTCAACTACTGTTGGACTTGAATTAAGAGAGGAAGAGTACAGGATGTTAGCTGGGAGGGTTCCGCTTTTACAAGTACAGTAATCCCCTGATGAATGTTTCCTTGTTTGTTATCAGCAGGGGGTCTCTTTTGGGCAGTTGAGAGGACAGCTTGCTTTTGATGTGAATCACTACCTGCCTACTAGGCTGTGTATTGCAATGTTTAAGTACTTTCTTGGCTTTACATTCAATGTAACCCTACTTAGAAGTAAGCAGACACCACTGGGATCAATCAGATATTGTCTCAAATAAGTGTGTACAGAATTTCAGCCTTAATTAAAAAGCTGTGCTTTCTTTTCCTTTTCCTTTCCTTTTCTTTTTTTGCTTTTTTGTGTTTGTTTGTTCTATTGCTGCTGTTAATATGCCAAGAAAAATGGTCAGGCAAAATTATCTTCCACAACAATTGTTGGTAGACATCCAGAGCAAATACAGATCAAGTGGAAAGTGCAGCTGCCAATTTGCATATGCAAAATTATTTTAAGCCAAATTACATCATAAGCAAATAAGGCACCTGGATTTGGAAAGCCAGAATATGGCAACGCTATCCTGGGGGTACTTCAAAACTCATTGGATGTAAATGGGGCCATCCTGCCTCACTGACACACTGGACAGTTGCCTGCCTGTGGATTGGAATACTCATATCAGCTTCAAGCCAACAAATCCTTTCCAGGACGCTTTTCAGACAGCAGGCTTTACTGTGGGTTTATCACAAGGCTTTACTGCGAGTTCGGGGCATAACAGATACTGCAATGCAAGAAGAGGATTTTTTTTTACCCTGGACATCAATTGGGCTAGGTTCTAATACAGAGGAGGAAACCCGAATCGTGTGTGAAGTGCTTTCTGCAATATTGCACGGCCAACGGGGGGTAAACCTGGCCGATATGTGAATGCACACCTGCCCTCCCAAAGTAAAGTCAGGGTAAAGTCACCAACTGAAAAAGCTCCCGGAGGGGCAGGGGAGGAGGAGGGGTGTCAGTTTTCAAGCAGTGCAGCAAGGGTTGCTGATACACCCATGCTGTACAGTATTAGTGCAATCGCCCCACCGCTGCCCCGCTGCCCCATACCGATATTTGCCATCTTCACCGCTGGGGTTGGGAGTAAGTGGAGAGCGGAGCAGGCCTCCCCCACCCCCCACGCCCCCCATGGCGGCCTGTCTGACAGGCATGCCTGCACAGTGTGGAGATGGAACGTCACTTGCCAGTGACATCACGGCATGCTACTTTCCATATTCACACACTGCCAGACAGACCACCGCCACGGGGGGGTGGGGGGTGGAGAGAGGCCTGCTCTGCTCACTGCTTTCTGCTCACCCCTCAGCGGTGGAAATGGCAAATACTGGTGCAGGGCAATGGCGCGGTGGTGTGGTGGCAGGCGGCGAGGGGCAGTGGCGGGGCTCTGGGTAGCCCCTCCCCCGATCCTTTGGAGTCCCCCTCCCCAAAGACAGGAGCAGCAGTGGGGCGGCAGCCGGATTTGTTTTTTTAATTAAGGTGGGCCTCACAGCGGCAGAAGCACTCCAAAGCCCTTGAGATCCGGGCTGCATTTAGAACTAGGTGCACCCCTGCCGGCAAGACAGGCAAACGCTGAAGGAGGGAGGATGCAGGCAGCTACATTGGAGAAGGCGGAGTCAGGAGAGGGTGGTTGAGATTGCCCTGATTGCAGGGCTTTATTTAAGGCTTGGGTGGCCAGGGATGCGGCGGTCTGGAGAGATGGGAATGACTTGGCCCTAGAGACTCCCAGCAAGGAGTCTTCTCACCCCTCTTCCTGACGGCTGGTGGAGGAATAGGGTGACAATTAACCCCCCCTCCCCAGCACTTCTGAGGCCACATCCTCAGGAGCAGGGGAAGGGAGGCAGTTGAAGAATGTGACCCCAGGCAAGTGTGCAACATATATATGTGTATGTCCAGTGGGTGTATTTGAGATGGAGAGGGCACACTTTTTAAAAATAGCAAACCCGTGCTGTATACCAACATTCTTCATTATAAGACTCAAGGGGCACTGACAGCCGCCATCAACCCTAAGTGGATCCCCCTGATTAATTGTTTATTGGGCCTGTGTGAAGCTTTGGCCAAAGCTGGATACTCTGCACGGTCCCCCCGTCACTATGTGGAGACAACCTTCTCAGCATGCAGGGCTGAGCTTTGGCAGAGTCCCAAGAATGCTTGCTAAAAAATAAGTTGGTGGGATTTTATTATTCTGAGTAAACATGCTTAAGATGGGACTGCAAAGCAGATGTGGTATTTCTTCAGAAGTGGGACCAATCAGAAAGCGTCTTCATTGCCTTCCATTTGCCATTCAAATGTACTTCTCTTTTCTATGGTCAAGCCTGAACAAAACTGGTTCTGCAAGTTTTAACCAGACACCCTCTGTTCTGACTGATTGACCTTCTGTGATTATTTTTATTATTATTATTATTATTACTACTACTACTACTACTACTACTACTACTACTACTATTTAATTCGATTTCTATACCGCCCTTCCAAAAATGGCTCAGGGCGGTTTACAAAGAGAGATAACAAATAAGATGGCTCCCTGTCCCCAAAGGGTTCACATTCTAAAAAGAAACATAAGACACACACCAACAGTACTGAAAGTACTGAAAGTACTGTGCTGGGGGTGGATAGGGCCAGTTACTCTCCCCCTGCTAAATAAAGAGAATCACCACGGTAAAAGGTGCCTCTTTGCCCAGTTAGCAGATGTCATCAGCAAAACATTCTTCACTTCCTGGAACAATTTTGTACTTTCAATTCCCACCCCCTAAAAATAAATGAACAAGGTGACAGATGAATGGATAAATGCATGAATGAGTGTGTGATGCTTTAAAACATTTTGAAAAAGGACAGCCTGCGTAGAACATGGCAAAAGGGACAAGACTGACAGCTAAGCCGTGTCTGATTTGCCAGTGTGAGCACCTATCATTTTAGTTGTGAAACTAAAATTAAGCAGGGCTTTTCAAAAAGAAAATTTAGAACTGCACATGGTAAGTGAATGTAATTTGTGTGTGTGCCATTACAACACACACCTGTGTATTTTCCTTGTCTGTGCACACAGACTTTGCAGCCTGGAATCACATTCCTAGACATCTTAAAGCATCACAGAGCAGGAGAAAATGACCAGAACTGGGAATTTAATGGAACTGTTGCAGAAGACTGTTATATTCACTGGTGAAGTCTGTGTGGGGATAGCAGTGGAGTTTGCAGAAATGCCTTTTGGCAGCAGGTGGGGAAATGGGCATGCTTAATCAGGGTCTGGTTCTTAAAAAACTTGGACTGCACATTTTACTTTTCTCATCATTTCCAGTCACTTTTTACATCATCTAGCATTAGACAACTTTTGCATGCCTTGAATTTTTAAACTGCACCATCATGCTTTTAGAACTGCACTTTATTTTTTTTATTTTTTTAGAACTACACATTTTGTGTCTGGTTGTACATTTTTTTTAAAAAGCCTTGAGTGGAAGCTGGATTCATCCTGTGCTGAAGGACACACTGGGCAGCATCCAGACTCAGTTAGTTTGAGCTGAACTTGGTGAGGAGAGCTGGTCTTGTGTTAGCAAGCATGAATTGTCCCCTTTGCTAAGCAGGGTCAACCCTGGTTGCATTTGAATGGGAGACTAGAAGTGTGAGCATTGCAAGATATTCCCCTTAGAGGATGGAGCCGCTCTGGGAAGCGCATCTGAAGTTCCAAAGATCCCTCCCTGGCACCTCCAGATAGGGCTGAGAGAAACTCCTGCCTGCAACCTTGGAGAAGCTGCTGCCAGTCTGTGTGCAGACAATATTGAGCTAGATGGAGCAATGGTCTGATGTAGTATATAGCAGCTTCCCACGTTCCTATGACTAAGTCCTGTTGAAATTAATGGGACTTAAATTAGTCATGGCTAATTTGTCTCATGTCTTTCAATGGTGTTTAGTCATGACTAACTAGCCTGGATGCTGCCAACAGCAAGCTCTGTTTTTATGTATATTATGCCTGTCTACATACTAAGACTACCAGTTACTGAATTATACTACAAAGAGTTAATGACAGAAGTGGGCCAGATCTTTATATGCATACATATTTAGCTGCTATTGTTCACTACTCTTACAATTGCTGGTCGAAAATAAATTTGCCATTCTCTTCAGAGAGGTATACAGAGCACTCAATGCATGAATGAGATAGCATAGAAGAGGTGACCTTTTCTTTTCTATGGCATCCATGAGAAGTACTTTCCATGGACAAAAGCAATTGTACAACCTCACCTGGCACAAAAATCCTTCGTATACTAGAGGAAAAACAAAGGCATAAAACAGAAGGCTGGGGAACTTGCTCCAGAGAGAGCCTTTTATTATTTTTAGATTATATACACACTTGGCACTACGTACATTTCACTAGGCTTCTGTCTGTTGAGGGTGAACAAAGTCTGAAGACAACCAGAGACATTCCGATTACAAAGAGAAGAGAACGAAGCTGGGTGGAATTTCAGGAACACTGGGCAGGTCCATTGTAAATAAAAGCTAGGAGGCTCGTACGAGCACAAGGCAAATGTTCTGCTATGGCTAAATTAGGGAAATGTTGGCAGGAGGCTTTACACACAGGGCATCTGCCCTGGATCTCCTTCGGGAGACAGTGTGTGTGTTCACACACCAGCCAAACCTACCCCAAACTTCCAATGAGATCCTTGGACCCACTCCCCACACAAGTCGGGCTTTGTGATGTGAATTCTAGCTTATCTTGAGGTATTTCCGGATTTTATAAATGCTGGTTTTAAGCTAAGCCTGAAAACGCCAGAGCAAACAGGGAGAGGTGCTGATGTAGAATCATTAGCATGATAAGAGGCATGGTCTCTTCAGAAATGCAGATCTTTCTCTTCAAGGAACTCCCCCCCGCGCGCCCCCACCCCCGCATTGGCTAGGAAGAAAAACACAGACGCCTGCCATGTGTACTTGCAAAAACAAAAGCTGAGAGCAGAGGTGAGGGACTACTTCCCTCAATGCCATGAGTGTACTTCAAAGTGGCTTTGCTCAACATTTACCCTGAAGCATGAAGCCAAGTGCAAATAACCTCCAGGGCAGAAAAGGTACCGCATTGACCTTGGATCAGGCCTGCACAACATAAGGCCTGGGGGCCAGATCTGGCCTGTGGGGTCCACACAGATAGGAATATGGTCCACAGATAGGAATATCCTGCAGCAACAGCAAGAGCCATGAAGAGCTCTTGGTCTCAGTTGGCCCCCTGAGACCAGATATCTCTTGCCCCTGGGCTGAAGCCCACTGACACCATCCCTCTCCCCCCCCCCCTGACTTGAAGGGGGACTTCCTGACTTCCCCCCTTTCTTGAACCTTCTTCCCCTTCACTTTCATCAACATTTTAAATAATTCATTGTAATGTAATACAGGTAATGTGCTGGAATTTGACTGTAGCCACCTGTGACAAAACACAAATCTCCATCTTAGCTCAAGACTGTCCTAGACTTCCACTCTACCCCAATTGTTACTGAATGAGGACAGTCGTTGTGTTTTTGTTTTTACCATTGAAGGGACAGAGCTATCAAGCTCTAGTCTTAAACCCTTTCCCACAATAGGTAACCAGCTCAAACCAGACCCGCCAAAGTGGAGGCATGTAAGTTCAGACCCATTAAGGAGAAGGAACCTCCAGTTTGGAGAGAAAACCTCAACCCTGGGTTGGCCTAAGACCAGTGTTACCTCAGAGATGTGCTGGCTCTTTCTATTGGATTCCAGAGCTGTCTATCTCGGGAAGAGTGGGAAAGCCTTTCCCCTCCTTAATCACTATAAAGTGATTAAAGCCCAGACCCCCACCAATAACCAGGCACCTTTTCACCATTGCCTCCACCTGAGAGACCAGAGAGAGTTTTGGATGCAGGAGCATTCCCTAAGCTATGTACTTGTTCTTTCTGGGGGAGTGTAACTTCTTCCAGAAATGGGGTTATTTCACAGATTCGAGATAGAATACTTGGATATTCACAGATTCAAGATAGAATATTGGATATTCACAGATTCGAGAGTGAAAAATCAGATTTTGCAAAAAAGATAATCATCCATGCAAATCATGCATTGCAAAAGGTGGGCAAAAGAGGGGTGCTTTTAATAGTGCCCACAAATAGAGGGCAAAAGAGGGATGCTTCTTTGATGCACCCAAAGATGCTAGACCATTTGGTCTAGGGCTTTTCGAGATCACTGTCACTGTTCAACTATCAGTATGGAATATTAAGAGAACAATCCAGCCAGAGTTAAGCATATTTAAGCCCTGTCCATTTCCAGAGCAGAATTAGGCATGTGCCTAACTCCCCCTTGTTGAGATGAATGGGATCTAAAAGTGCTTTACTTTGGCAGGACCGTGCCTTAGCTGTTAAGAACTAGGACTGTGTATACTTACGGAAACAAAAGTTAAAATAAAACGTCTGCACCAAGACAATTAGATCCTGTAACCTGTACAAATGTTAAATGATGCAACTTTGCGTCTGTTTTACATATTCTGCTTCTGATCAGTATGGGAGGGCAGGTAAGAGTAGATAACCTGCTCAGCCATCCTGAAGTTCTTGCTCTTTCACTATCCAAGGTAAAAACCTTGCTCCACACATCCCCCCAATGGGGGAGGAGTCATCTACAGCTCTTTGTGATCGGTTTGCCTGTCGCTTTGCAGATAAAGTCGCTTGCATCCGTGCTGACCTGGACTCCAGAGTTTTGGCAGTTCCGGCAGATGTGCCTCTGGTACCATCTGGTTCCGTTGGATTCTTTTCAGTTGGTGCCGCCTGAGGATGTGGACAAGATCCTGGGCAGTGTGCGGGCGACTTCGTGCACTCTTGACCCTTGCCCTTCATGGCTAATAAAAGCTGCCAGGGAGGGGACAGGCAGATGGCTGGAGGTGATCGTTAATGCTTCATTAAGGGAGGGCAGGATGCCATCGTGCCTCAAGGAGGCGGTGGTAAGACCACTATTAAAAAAGCCCTCCCTTGATCCCTCCAACCTGGATAACTATAGACCTGTGTCTAACCTTCCCTTTTTGGGCAAGGTGATGAAGCGTGTGGTGGCGTCCCAGCTGCAGAGGGTCTTGGATGATACGGATTATCTGGACCCTTTTCAATCTGGCTTCTGCCCTGGGTATGGGACTGAGACTGCCTTGGTCGCTCTAGTGGATGATCTACGCCGGGAACTAGACAGGGGGAGTGTGTCCCTGTTGGTTCTGCTGGACCTCTCGGCGGTGTTCAATACCATCAACCATGGTATCCTTCTGGGCCGCCTCTCGAGTATGGGAATTAGAGGCACTGCGTTGCAGTGGTTCCGGTCCTTTCTTGAGGGGAGGGTCCAGAAGGTGGTGCTGGGGGACTACTGCTCGGGCCCGTGGCCGTTGGCCTGTGGGGTCCCGCAGGGTTCGGTCTTGTCCCCCATGCTGTTTAACATTTACATGAAGCCGCTGGGAGAGGTCATCCGGGGACTTGGACTGAGTTGTCAGCAATATGCGGATGACACTCAGCTCTATCTCTCCTTGTCATCTGATCCTAGGGAGGCGGTGGATGTCCTGAATCGGGGGCTGGAGGCCGTGATGGGTTGGATGTGGGCTAACAAACTGAAATTGAATCCAGATAAGACGGAGGTACTGTTGGTCAGTAGGAGAGCCAATCGGGATGAGGAGATTTTACCGGTTCTGGATGGAGTTGCACTCCCCTTGAAGGAGCAAATACGCAGCTCGGGGGTACTACTGGACCTGGCTCTGCTTTTGGAAGCTCAGGTGGAGGCGGTGGCCAGGGGTGCCTTTGCACGGCTTCGGCTAGTGCGCCAGCTGCATCCCTTTCTCGAGAAGGCAGATCTGGCCACGGTTAACCACGCCTTAGTCACGTCACGGCTGGATTACTGTAATGCGCTCTACGTGGGGCTGCCTTTGAAGAATATCCAGAAACTGCAGCTAGTGCAAAACGCGGCAGCGAGGGTTTTATCCGGAGCTGCCCGTTGGGAACATATCACCCCCATTTTGAAAGAGCTGCAGTGGCTGCTGGTTCGTTTCCAGGTCCAATTCAAGGTGCTGGTTTTGACCTTTAAAGCCCTAAACAGTTTGGGCCCGGGGTATTTGAGGGACCGCCTGCTCCCAAGGGTTGCTGCCCGCTTGACGAGGACATCTGAGGGGGCCCTGCTCCGGTGCCGACAATGAGGGAGGCCTGGCTGTCGTGCACTCGGGACAGGGCCTTCTCTGTTGCTGCTCCTAGGCTCTGGAATGCTCTGCCAGTGGCCATTCGCTCCTCGGACTCCATCACGGCTTTTAGAAAGTTTGTTAAAACTTGGCTTTTTACCCAGGCTTTTACATAATCATTTTTACTGCTGCTTCAGTGTGTTTTTATCTGTTGTATTGTTTTTATGGCTGTTTTTATATGTTCTTAGCTTGATGTTTTTTATTGCTTTTTTATTGTATGTTTTAATTTTTGTAAACTGCCTTGGGGTTGTTTTTTAACGAAAGGCGGTATAGAAATGTAAAAATAAATAAAATAAAATAAAATCCACTTATTGTCCTTCACTGAGGCTAGAAAGTAGCTTTCCTAATGTTTTAAAAAGGAAAGCAGGTTACTGGATTCTCTGCCCAATACCAATTGTTTCACTTGCACACCCATGGAATACACATACCCCCAATAATGACCTTCAGTCCACTGGTGTTGGTGCTGCAACATTGAACTTTGCTCCTCTTCAGAGGAGTGCACCAGTTGTCAGATTTAGGAGGCTTTTTTGTTCATTTTGGATCTTGTTTTTGGTTCTGGGGAGGAGTACTTCAAAGTCCTGTTTTTCAACTTGTTCTCCTCCTCCTCTATCCCTGCCTCCCCATCTCAAAGATCTTTCCCCAGAGAGCCACTCTTTTCATGGTTTAATTTTTCTTCTTCTTCAGTGGAACAGTTGTATTTGAAGAATGTTATGAGCCACTCTGGGAACTTCCAGAGGTCAAAAAGCAAGGTATAGATCTAAGAAGTAAATAAAGAACTAAAGTTGGTAAGGGCTTAGCCCTTAAATCACAACATCATTGGTTCAAGCTGGCCCCAAAGGGAAATAAAGAAACTTAGGAGAGGATTTGCAAAGGAAGGAATTAGGGACTACAATATTTCTGGGTCCATTAATACAAGCAACAGGAATGTTATAAACTCTATCAGTGTTAAGAGAACAGCTTGTATGGGGGCTAGAAGGAGCATCCCACTCTGTACTTTGGATCTGCAGGCTTGCAGACTCCATCTTGGTTGGAACTCACAGGAGCGCAATTTCCCATCAACTGCCTGTACATGGAAAACTCCTAAGGCAGTCACTTGGCGCAAGCAGTTTGTGGTAGCAATCCCCAGGAAAAAAGTGCAAATGTAAGAGGAACAATGTGAGTGGACATGCTCCCCATAGCAACTCTTGGTGTAAATACACAGAAGCAATGTATGGGAGGGGCAGGGTTTAAATATTTATTAAAAAATAGAATAAAATAAGAGGTTGCTTGACTGAAGCAGACACAAGTTAAAATAACTATTTGCTAAGAAATAGTTAAAACTTCCATTATTGGCTGTAGCAGTGCTAACTGCCTCTGCAAAAACACAGACTCAAACTGTCTCACCCCCGCCCAGCAATCATCAGCGCTAATGGGCTGACGTAGGTTGGCAGGAAGAGATTGTTAGCTCCAGTGTTCCCTCTAATTTTTTTCCATTAGTGAGAGGAATGAGTTTTGTTCTGGGCGGCAGTATCAAGACAAGACAGTGTGCGCAAACATGCATTATGATGTGCCACTATAGGTACGGTTGGGGTTTGTGAAGGAAGGAAAGGAAGGAAGCTACCACTACAGTTACAGAGTGCAGAGTTTAGTTGTTGCAGCTATTTAAGGAACATGCATGGAGAGTCTAAATTAAATTGATTTATGAAGTACATTTGACATAGGGGAGAGCTATCCTACCTATAAGCTACATAATGAATAAGTAGGAAGAGAGAGATGTTTCCACCTTCTCTCTAAGAGGAAAGGAAAAGGACCGTCTCACTACAGGAAGTACCTGAGGAGTCAAAGCAAGGGTCATAGAGTAGAGGCAAGCTGGTACAGGAGGTAAGGAGACCCTCGCTAGCTACCTCTGCTCCCAATACCCCTAGTGGTCATTAGGATATTATTTATTTATTTATTTATTACATTTTTATACCACCCTAACCCAAGGTCTCAGGGCGGTTCACAACAAACAAATACTAAAAACAATTTAAAACAAATAATAAACAATCAAAAGGTTTAAAAGTTTAAAAGTTTAAAAGTTTAAAAGCTAAAAAGCTTGGGTAAAAAGATAAGTCTTTAGACCCCTTTTAAAAGCCACTAGAGATAGGGAGACTCTTATTCCCACGGGAAGTGCGTTCCAAAGTCTCAGGGCAACAACAAAGAAGGCCCGTCCCTGGGTGGCCACCAAACGACATGAAGGTAGCCACAGACGAGCCTCCCCTGATTAACATAGTGGACAATGGGAACCATGCAGAAGAAGACGCTCTCTTAAGTACCGTGGGCCTAAGCTGTTTAGGGCTTTATAGGTTATAACCAGCACTTTGTATTTTGCCCAGAAACCTATTGGCAGCCAGTGCAACTCCTGTAATATAGGAGTAATATGGTCTCTTCGAGATGACCCAGAGACCAACCTGGCTACCGCATTTTGTACTAATTGTAGTTTCCGGACTATGTACAAAGGCAGCCCCACATAGAGCGCATTGCAGTAATCAAGTTTGGAGGTTACCAGCAAGTGTACTACTGTTTTGAGATCATGAACGTCAAGAAACGGACGCAGCTGGCGTATCAACCGAAGCTGATAGAAAGCGCTTCTGGCCAATGCCTCAACCTGGGAAACCAGGGAAAGGTTTCCAGAAGCACTCCCAGACTGTGTACCTGTTCCTTCTGAGGAAGTGTGACCCCATCTAGAACAGGTAGATCAATATCGCTTCCTGAGTGATGACCACGCACAATAAGTACCTCCGTCTTGTCTGGATTCAGTCTCAGTTTGTTATCCCTCATCCATCCCATTACTGCTTCCAAGCAGGCATTCAGGGAGGATATGCCTTCTCCTGATGATGTTGACATGGAGAAATAGATTTGGGTGTCATCAGCATACTGATAACACCCAGCACCAAATCTCCGGATGATCTCTCCCAACGGTTTCATGTAGATATTAAAAAGCATTGGAGACAGTATGGAGCCCTGAGGGACCCCATATAAAAGTTCAGATTTTGAAGAGCAACAGTCTCCAAGCGACACCATCTGGAATCTGCCATAAAGGTAGGAGCGGAACCACTGCAAAGCAGTACCTCCCACCCCCAACACTCTCAGACGTTCCAGAAGGATACTATGGTCGATATTATCGAAAGCCGCCGAGAGATCCAAAAGGACCAACAGAGTCACACGTCCTCTGTCAATTCCCAATTGGAGATGATCCATCAGGCTGACCAAGGCAGTCTCCACCCCATAGCCTGCCCCAAAACCAGTTTGAAATGGGTCTAGATAATCAGTTTCCTCCAAGACCGCCTGGAGCTGGGAGGCCACCACCCTCTCAATCACCTTGCCCAACCATGGGAGGTTGGAGACCGGCCTGTAGCCATTAAACTCTGAGGGGTCCAAGGCAGGCTTCTTAAGAATAGGTCTAATAATTGCCTCCTTTAAACAAGGAGGCATCCTGCCCTCCCTCAGAGAGGTATTTATAATTGTCACCAGGCTCTCCACAACAACCCCCTTGCCAGATAGTATAAGCCACGTCGGGCAAGGATCAAGCAGACAGGTGGTAGAACGTACCGTTCCGAGCAGCTTGTCCACATCCTCAGGAGTCACAAACTGAAATTGATCCAGTCTAACCACACAAGAGGAGTTGCTGGATACCTCTGCATCTGACACTGCGATAACTGTGGAGTCTAAATCTAGATCTAGATCGACCCGAATACGAGAGGCTTTGTCCACAAAAAACTCATTAAAAGCATCACAGCGGGCAACTGATGGTTCCAAATTCGGATTCAGGGGATTAGGGGGCCCTACTAGCCCTCTCACAACCCTGACTAGCTCAGCTGGATGAGAGCCTGCGGAAGCAATATGGGCAGAAAAGAAACACTTCTGCTGAACGTACAGCCAGAGCATAGATCTTTAAATGTGCTCTATGTCGTAATCTGTCTGATTTGAGTCGAGTCTTCCTCCACTTGCACTCCAGTCGTCTACCTTGCCACTTCAGCTCCCGTAGATCTTCCGTATACCAAGGAGCCATTTTTGAAGCGGGTCGGAGAGGACACTTAGGAGCGATCATGTCTACTGCCCTGGTGAGCTGATTATTCCAATTCTCCACCAGGGCATCAACCGGATCGCCGGCAGGGCCAACATTAAATCTTTCCAAGGCTTCTTGGAATCCTATTGGCTCCAATAACCTTTTTGGACGGACCATTCTAATAGGTCCCTCACCCCTGCAGAGGTGGGACGCAACTGTGAGTCCAACAGTCCAACTGTGGTCCGTCCATGACAATGGGGAGATCACAGGAGTCCCCACCCACGGAACACCACCCTGATCAGAATGAAAGATCAAATCAAGAGTATGACCAGCAACATGTGTCGGTCCAGAGACCACTTGGGATAGGCCCATAGTTGTCATGGCTGCTATGAACTCCTGAGCTGCACCAGACAACCCAGTCCCAAAGTGGATATTGAAGTCCCCCAGCACCATAAGCCTGGGGGACTCCCACACCAAACCCGAGACCAAGTCCGCGAGCTCAGTTAGGGACTCTGTTGGGCAGTAGGGGTGTGCACGGAACCGCCAACTGCGGTCCAGCACTGGGGTGGGGGGTAGCTTTAAGAGCGGCGGGAGGGTTTACTTACCCCTCCCGCCGCTTTCCCCGCTCTGGCGCCGTAATTGCAAGAGTAATTGGGGTGGCAGGATACCTCCCTGCCGCCCCTTCCCCACTGTTACTGTAAAAAACTCCCAGTAGTCCTTTGCGCGCACGCACATCGTGCGCGCGCTTCACGTCTCTGTGACGTGCACGCGCGCAAAGGACTACTGGGAGTTTTTTACAGTAACAGCGGGGAAGGGGTGGCAGGGAGGTATCCTGCCGCCCCAATTACTCTTGCAATTACAGCGCCAGAGCGGGAAAGCGGCGGGAGGGGTAAGTAAACCCTCCCGCTGCTCTTAAAGCTACCCCCTCCACCCGAACCGAACCGCCCAGGTCCGGACCGGTCCAGATGATCCGGAGGCCTTTACAATGGCCTCCGGACCGGTCTGGGTCTATCCCTATTGGGCAGTGGGGTGATCGGTACACCAACAGAAGACCCAATCTATCCCTGGTCCCCAAACATACGTACACACATTCAATATGATCAGACACTCTGATAGGGATCCTGGTAAGGGAGATATTATCCTTAAAGACCACAGCTACTCCACTTCCCCGCCCACACTCCCTTACCTGCTCCTCTACAGAGTACCCTGGAGGGAGAAGCTGGGCCCAAACTGGGCCTCCAGCCTCCCCTAACCAAGTCTCTGTGATACACACCAGGTCAGCCCCTTCATCCCTGATCAAGTCATGGATTACTTCAGATTTGTTTTGGACTGACCTGGAGTTACAAAGGAGCAAGGCAAGGTTCTGCGGGTTGTTGGCACTGCTCCCCAAGGTCAAAGAGCTGGCAGGGCAGCCAGAAGAGGAAACAGCTATTAGGTTTCTGATTCCCCTTCCCCTGTAACGGCCTGCTGACCTGCCAACGTAACTTCTTCTATTCCCTACCACCACTGGAATAACTGCACCGAGACCAATGGACACGCCCTCCGATCTCTCCATCTCCAGACAGGCTCCAAAACATTCAAAACAAATCTTACCCAAGCCTTATCTCAGCCGCCCCCCACAACCCAAACAATACTGAAGCAAGGGGGATGGCCCTCGCACTCGTTGCTCCCCAAAGTGGCTCCCCAAAGGGGCGACCCCCTTTGGTGCCGCCCCTTTGGTGACGGCCCCGCCGGTGGAGGTCCCACCGTCACTGGCAGTCTCCTAAGTAGCCCAGGGGCGGGCAGGATAGTTGGTGAAAAAGATTGATGCACTGGAACTCCATCTCCAACACCCCTTCTCATCATCTGGTGGCGCAGTGGTAAAACTGCCGCCCTGTAACCAGAAGGTTACAAGTTCGATCCTGACCAGGGGCTCAAGGTTGACTCAGCCTTCCATCCTTCCGAGGTCGGTAAAATGAGTACCCAGAATGTTGGGGGCAATATGCTACATCATTGTAAACCGCTTAGAGAGCTCTGGCTATAGAGCGGTATATAAATGTAAGTGCTATTGCTATTGCTATCTGTCGCACTGGCTCACGACTCCCATTTTCTCACAAAGCACATGGAATCTGTCTCTGGACAGTAGCTTAGTCAACCCATCTGCCACCATCTCTTCTGTTGGGCAGTACTCCAACTGGACTACTCCTTTTTCTTGCATGTCTCAAACACAGTGATACTTTTTGGGAATGTGCTCAGTTTGAGACTTCATCTTCTCCATCTGGGAGATCTGGATACAAATTTGGTTATTTTCAAACATTGTTGTGGGCTTTGATTCCTCAGTCCCAAAAGCCAATAGTAGCTGGTGTATCCACACCACTTCCTTGCATACTTTAGCTATGGAAATATATTCTGCTTCTGTGGATGAGAGTGCAACAAATGACTGCTTGCGGCTAGTCCAACTTATGGCTCCATCTCCATACAAGAACAGGTGTTCACTTGTGGACTTGTGATGTGTTCTGTCTTTGCCCTAGTCTGAATCCATGTATCCCACTAGTCTGGGACTGCTGCTTGCTGGAATCTCCAGTGTGTAGTGTGCAGTACCCTTTATGTATCTTCTCAGTCTTTTGACTACAATCCAAACTTTATTGGTTGGTGCACTTACTTTTCTGCTCAGGATTCCCTTTGCTGGAGCAATATCTGGCCTTGTTACTGTGGCTATATACAGAAGCTTTCCAATTGTCATTCTGTATTGATCGTTGGCTGGTAAAGGCTCGCTGTCTCCATTTTGCTTTCAGAAATTTGCATCCATTTGACTTCATTGGCATCAGTCAGTCCCAGGCATTATAGAAGATCCTTTATCTTCTGGTTGAGAAGGAATGTCACATCCCCTACTCTTTCTATTTGGATGCCAAGGTAATAGGAGATGTTTCCGAGTTCCATCACATCGATTTCCTTTTTCAGTGCTATACAATCTCATGGCTGTCTTGTTTTTTCTCATATGCAATAATCAAGTCATCCTCGTAAGTTAGGAAGTAAGTCTCTGAATCTTGAATATAGGCTGGGCTCGGCTTTTCCTTGCATGAACCCCTCCTTAAGTAGCAGTTGATTCAGTTTCTCATTCCATGCTCTGGCTGCTTTCTTTAAGCCATAGATGCTCTTTTGTAGTTTGCACACAAGCCCTTTCTTTCCAGGTACCTCAAAGCATGGTGGCTGTTGCATGTAGATGTCTTCCTCGATTACCTCATGAAGGAAAGCAGTCCTGACATCCAAGTGGTCAACTTGCTGCTTTCTGGCTGCTGCCACACTGAGCAGTGTCCTAAATGAAGTGTGTTTCACAACTGGTGCAAAGGTCTTATCGTAGTCCTCACCATAGATTTGGGAGTATCCTTTGGCGACTAGTCTGGCTTTGTAGCACTGTATATCCCTTTCTGCATCAAGACCCACTTGCATCCCACAGTCTTTCTTCCAGCGGGTAATTCCACAAGTCTCCAAGTCTCATTTTTGTGCAGGGAATCTATTTCTTCTAATGCTGCATTTCTCTACTTCTCAGCTTCATTAGCTGGCATCTTTTCTATATTTTACCATGTGGTGGGTTCTTTTATCTCTTCTCCTTTGGTCATTAGTAAGTGTATTTTGGGTGGAACCCCTTTGTTGGGCCTCTGTGAGTGCCTCAGTTCCGGCTCAGGCTATGCAGCCCCTTCTGAATCTGTAGCCCCTTCTGAACCTGCTTCTGGTTCTGGTACAGATTCTTTGAGTTCACTGTCTGGTTCTAGCTTCATGAGGGTCCACTCACATGGTTCCTCTTTCACCTGGCTCTCTGGCACAAGTTCTGGTACATCACCTCTAGTTGGCCCTTGTCTCTCATCAAAATACACCACATCGCAAATTCTGACCTCTCCACTTGCAGGATTAGGGATTCTGTATCCCTTTTGGCCAGGTACATATCCAACCAACACTCCCAGTTTGCATCTGCAATTAAATTTGGTTCTCTTGTCCTTTGGGACATATGCATAAGCCTTTGGTCCAAATACTCTGATGTGGTTTAGAGAGGGTTTGAACCCATTCCATAGTTCAAATGGTGTCTTGTCTATTGCTTTGGTTGACAATCTGTTTTGCAAATAATTTGCAGTCATCACTGATTCTCTCCATAATTTATTCCCCAAGCCAACATCATGTTGGCCATTTCTAAGAGATAGTCATTTCTAATCCCAGGAGGTACAAAGTTTAGCAGCCCTGCTCTACAGTGATCTCCATGTCTGTTTCTTAAATAGCTGCAACAATCAAACTCTGCACTCTGTAACTGGAATGGTAGCTTCCTTTTAAATTGCTAAATAATCGCAAACCCCAACAGGGTTATGGGCCCACAGCCCAAGAGTCTGCAGCAGAGATTTTCCTTTAAAGAGAAGCTGAGTGAGTTAGTAAGACAGCATGGATCTAGAGGTGAGCAGTGCTGCCTTCTTGAAGCTGAGTGGAAGGAATTATGATCAATGGGTTATGAAAATGGAAGCCCTCCTGATGGCAAAAGGACTAATGGAGTTCTCATAGAACCATGATCAATAGATGGGGCAGCTGCCCAGAAGCGGTGGGGTTCACAGAACTACAGAGAATACCGTTTGATTTTCCTTAATGTAAACAATGACTTCCTAATGCTTTTCAAAGAGACTAAAGTTTCCTCAGAGGTGTGGGGAAAGGTCGAGAGGCAGTATGGCAGAGTCTCCCCCAACGCTGCTGTTCAGAGACTACTACCCCATAAACACCAGGACTGAATGGTGTGGCAGAGAGGAAAAATTGCTTTCTCTTAGAAATTGTATTATTTTGATTAATCAACTTTTCTACATTCCTGTACTTTTACTTTTAATAAATCTGATTGCATTGTATCCCAGTCTCTGCCAATGATTTCCAGACCAAAGCTTTGCACAAATTTAACTGTGTAATGAACTGCTCCCTCTAGATTCACTAATTCCTCACACAGCCCAACACTCCAGAGCAGTTTCATTAACAAAAGGGATTGTGGAAAAGGTTAGGGTTGAGGGAATGTCAACTTTGGGTCATGGGCAGCCACTGGAGGGTGAGCCGGAACTTAAAGTCAGGTCTAGGAGGGCCCAGCAGAGAACCGGGAGCAAAGGAACAGCCTAGAAATTTGAGTCAGGAAGCAATACCCAATACTGGGAGTCAATACCCAAGACAAAGATGAAAGCCAATCAGGCAAGCCAGGAACCAGGATCAGGGAGAAACCCTGGCATTTCATACATAACAAGAAACAATGAAACCGGATTGAACTCCAGTACGTCCGAATGTGTGAAACTGTGGTTTTGCTGCAAAAGCAACCCCCTGTTTCACTTGGCAAACTCCTATTTGAACCTTCGGTTTGCACAATGCTTTGCCACCAAGACCTGAGGTTTGACCTCCGAGGCATTATGCCTGACTCTGGACGCTGCCATAACCGTGATTTTGTGCTGATTTCCAAACTGCAATTATAGAGGCGGCAGCTCAGACCTGCCCATGGATTCAGCTGCTCTATGGCAATGGCACTTTTCACTAGCCGCCTCTTGGAGAACCAGCCCCGCCCCTCCTGTCATCTATGCTGCTATGGAGTTGCCCAGCAACAGGGATGCAGTAATGCCCCATTGCAGCCTCGCCATCCTCTCAATGGGCATTCCCTATTCCAATTCTGTCCCTTGCACACCTACCTGGCAAGCAGGAGGGAAAGGGGATGGGATGACACAGTGGACGCCAAGTGTTTTGCTTCCCAAGAAGCAAGCGACAGTGGTGTATGTTCACGAGCACAAGCACTCCAGGTGGCAACATGAGCAGGGCACCCCATCACAGCATTGGGAGGGGAACATTTGGCATGTGGTGGGGTCCCCATGATAGGGTTTAAAAGGCAGCTCCAAGCAGGGATCCTGGAGAAGCCAAGTTCTATTTTTCTCGTGGAAAGGTTGGGGAAGGCCACCCCCCCCGGTCCCTTCCCCTTGGGGGTTCTCAGTCCCTAGGCTTACTCATGAGAAGAACTGTCAGTGGGGAATAGATGGGGGCACTCTGAGGTACTCATGTTGCATCCCGCAACACTGCTTGTATGTGAGCACTAATTTAAAATTTACTAGATGGTACTCGAGCACTTGCCACCCATTATCCCATGGACCCGTCTTTCATGAGAGTGCAAGGCCACCAGGTACGCAACAATGAGCCAGGATGCTCTATGGAGGAAAGCCATGGGGACGGATATCCCAGAGACTGCTTTCCTGGACCTAGTAAATGCTGCCGAGTAGCTGTCAGAGCATGTCCCCTGCCAGTCTACCTGCCCACCCGCCCGCCCATGTGGACATGTTCACCCTTGCCCGTGCCCCTGAAGAGTCACCGCACTGTCCTGGGGCAGCAGGGTACTAGGCCTCCCACCTCCCACAAATCCCTGTGCCAGCAAATCTGCAAACAGTGCAACGCCAGGCCAGACCTGGGAGTTTGGAATGGGTTTAAAGGTCCATCATGGAACACAGTGTGTTCCCTGCCAGCTCGGATGTTTTGTGGAGCGTGTGTGTGTGTGTGTGTGTGTGTGTGTGTGTGTGTGTGTGTGTGCTGCATGTGCTCCTGGCCAGATGAAAAGGGCAGCCCCAAGCAGGGATTCTTGAGCAGCAAAGTATTATTTTTCTCACTGGAAGTTTGGGGAAGGGAGGCCCAGCCCCTTCCCCTTTTGCAGGTATGAGCTCCCTAGGATTACTCATAAGAAGAGCCATCTGGGAGCACTAATTTAAAATGCACCCTCAAGTCCTCACCACCCATTATCCTACGGAGCGCTCTCTCACGAGATTGCCAGGCAACCAGGGGCTTGAATTCAAGTGAGGATGCTCTGTGGAGGAAAGCTGCGGGGAAGGGTACCCCAGAGACTGCTTTCCTTGTCTTGGTGACTGCCACCAAGTAGTTGTCCTAGCATGACCCCTGCTAGCCTGTCTGCCTGTGTGGAAATGTACACCTTTGCCTGCTCCCCTGAAGGGTGACCCCACTGTCCAGGGGCAGCAGGGAATTGGGGATCCCCTCTCCCACGAATCCATGTGCTGGTAGATCTGCATACAGCACAACACTGGACCAGACCAGGGAATTTTGAATGGGTTTAAAGGTCAGTCACAGAACCCGGTGTCTCCCCCATCACTGCAAATGCTTGGTGGGGGGAGGGGATCTTGGCAGGGTGTAAAGTGCAGCCCCAAGCAGGGATCCTGGAGCAGCCAGGTTCTATTTTTCTTACTGAACGTTTGGAGAAGGGGGGCCCTTCCCCTTTGGAAGTTTACACTCGCTAGGCTTACCCATGAGCAAGGCTGGTCACTGGGGTCAGTGATGCTCCAGTATTTGGGAAGTGCACTACTGCTGAGAACATAGAGACACCTGGCCATCACACATTGCTCAATATATGAGAGGGAGTGAGAGGCCATGAGGATAGCTCCTTCCAACTTATGGGAAGAACGAGGAGAGGAGAGGAGAGGAGAGGAGAGGAGAGGAAATTGCTGACAAATTCAGTCATGATGCCTGATGGCAAAACATCCCCTTCTCCAAGGTGTAGAGACCAGTTCAAGAAACTGGGGCCAGTTATAGCTGGCTGCCATATGGGGCAGCAGCATGCATCTTCCCCAATTCACTTGAGGCCTTGAGGCTCCGTTCGGGAGAAGCAGCTTAACTGCTGAAGGGGCCATGCGGCCCCTTCGGCAGTTAAACAAAGGCTGGTGCTGCGTTCGCAGTGCAGCCCAGGAGCAGCTCTTCCCTGCAGGAAAGAACCGCTTCTGGGCTGCGTTGCGAATGCAGCACCAGTCTTAGCTCCTGAAGGGGCTGGGCGGCCCCTTCAGGAGCTAGTTAGGCTGGCGCTGCGTTCGCAGTACCAGCCAGGAGCAACTCTTCCCTGCCTTTGCAGGGAAGAACCGCTCCTGGCTGGCGCTACGAATGCAGCACCAGCCTTTGTTTAGCTCTTGAAGGGGCCGTGCAGCCCCCCGCTCGGAAGCTAAACTACTGCCCCCGCGTCTGACATCAGATGCAGGGTGTGTGTCAGGGCCGCGAATGGCAGCTCCTGATTGAGCACGGCTCGGGTTCTTTGAACCCGTTCACCCAGTTATAGCTACGCCCCTGCCCTGTCCATAACTTGCTGCATCTTCCATGTGTCCCTGTGGAAAAGCAGATAACCACACATCACCTGGCAATCTGGCCATTTTCTCTATGCAACCAGGTTGCCAGGGGAGCCTAGAAAACCCCCAGATTTGAATGGCGAGCCTTTGCACACAAAGGCTGGTCACACGGAGCAGTCTCAAAGGCAGTGACATTTCACACAGCCACCAAGCATTAGGAATCTAGCCCACGGTAGATCTTGAGCAGTGTATCAGTTCAGAAGTCACAGCTAGTCATG